>NW_008240122.1:4022312-4026860 GCF_000691975.1 Corvus brachyrhynchos
TGTTCAAGAATCTTTTCAAGTTTAAGATAAATGTCCATATGCGGCTCTGAGAGCCAAGAGTCTTCCCATGGTTCCTCCATAGTTTAGAGATGGAACAGCAAAACAAAAACAAGAAGAGAAATCCAGAGTTTACTCACAAATCAGTCGCTGTCCTTAGGGTTTGGGGATCATTCTGCTCGCATTGTCCACCATTTGTTACAGTGCGGATATTGCAACACGTGTATCAGACAACGAGGCCTGTGGAAAAGAAATATATATGGACTGATTCTTGATAGATGTTTCAGAGATGTTTATTTCTCCAGCCGCATGGCCGGGATCTGCCGAGGAACTGAGGCAATCACAGGACCCGAGGGTCCTTGCCCGCACAGGGGAACACAAAACAACCAATGGGGAACGAGGCTGACCAGGGGCTAGGGAAACCCCGTGCCTCCCCCCCAGGGCCCCTCTCCCAGGGGGGGGAGACCCCAACACAACACTGCCTTTATTGCCTCCCTTCCAAACTCCTGAGCACTGAGCACACCAGTCAGTGTTTTTGTCCTTTCACCGGATCCTGTCTCTCCACCAACACAGTGAGAGATGATGCTGCAGCTCTTTTTCCTTCTGTGTCTGTTTAAAGGGAACACTGTAGGCTGTGCATTTGCCTCTGGTGAGGCTACTCCAGTACTAATCTCACTGCATCTCTCAACAGCTTTTCAGGAGGGCACAGCACACCCAAATCATCTCATCGCTTCATCTGGAATCAATCACAATAGGTCCACTGATGTCAAGAAAACTATGCTCATTTGCATCAGCACGTGACCTGGTCCTATCTCTTTGTGATCTTTAGATCAACAGTGCTCCCACAGGGATTCATGATCTCAGAGGAATCTAAACCCACTTTCTAATGTATTTAACCACTGTCTGCCATTTTTATTTCCTATCATAAAAAACATTGTGGCTACTGACTCAAATTCATAACAACTCAAATACGTTTGATATGAATCTGAGGCATTTTTCTTAATATTGCACCCTGCAGTCTGAGACTTTAAGGATCCAGACTTAGCAGAGGGTCTAAATGATACTGTGTTTCTTAATAAATCAATTACCTTTGCAGATGTAAAATACTTCATGTCCAGGATTTTGAAAGGAGCCTGAAGTACTTAGTAACTGCAAACATGACTTGATACACATTGCCCCTGTATTTCTTCAGCTGTTTTTGAAAATCCTTGTCTATGTAATTGCCACATGAAGATATTATGTGCAATGGCTTGCATTTTTACCAAGTTTTTTCTCTGGGATCAGACAACACTGTAAGTATTTCAATTATCATTTTTAGAAGAAAAGGCAGAAAGAAACAGAAATTCTTTAGGATTCCCCAGCGAACAAAATCTACTATACTGTACCCAGATTCCATTTTTAAGACAATTCTTACTTGAAGGAAGAGTTTGAACTAGTTTTGAATATCTTTGATTAACAATAACAACCCTGTAAGTACGTCTCACTGGGCTTCTTAGAAGGATTATTGGAAAAACAAGTCATTTTCCTTGGAAAAAAAAGTTTTTGTTTGTTTTTGCAAGAAACAGAGAGAAAAGGAGTTCAAACAGAATAAAAATGTTCGATGGCTATACAGGTCTCTTTGGAAGTGTGTGAGACCATGTACCTGTGCTGCCTGTTTGGGAGAAGACTCCCTTCGTTGGTTTCCGAATACTAAGCCTTTGGGTTATGTTTATTTTACTTTACTCTTATCAAAATAATTTATCAGATCAGTGGGAGAGGGACAGTAGCAGCCTTCTTATCAGGCCACTCACCTGGGATGTAGGAGACCCAAGTTCAGTTTACTACTTCAAACCATATGGGCCAAATTCCTGCAATTTGTGTCTGCAGAACAGCCCTTCTCAGATGAGGATCCAGTGACCATAATGACTACAGGCCCTGTCTCTTTCATGGATAAAACCACCCAGGAAGGAGGTGAGAAACTGGACAACATTGAGATCAATTATTTTGGCTCATATCCTTTTTTGGAGGTAATTCTGCATGACAAACCATAGCGTCCCTCTGCCACTACCATTCCAGGGAAGCAGCCTGGTTCCTGGGAGGGTGAACTAAGTGCAGTCCTAATTTATGTCTGTGTGTGTCCTTTCCAAGCAATTAAGCCTGAGCCTCTAGGGCAAAAATTAAGAACTTGTTTACATGGGTGAGCAGCAGAGTTGCCTTGCTCAGGATCCTGCCAGGACAGCCAGGTGAATTTGATGCCACCTGCCAGAAGCCACACTGACAGAAATTTTCATCCTCTGAACTTAAGGCCCAGGTTCATTTTGGAATAAAGCAGTGCATTGATCAATGTATCAGTGGGACTATGCTTCTTACATGTGGCACATTTTTGGGAAACCAAGGCTTTGCATCCTCTCAGCAGGAGAATGCTCACTCTCCCGGCAAATGCTTCACGACACAGTGAGAGCCACAAGCTCTCCCAGGAGACATTAGCAGACTTCATGCCAGTGTTTGAAGAAAATTATGTCCTGTGACCCTCATAGGAACAGAAAACACTTGTTTCCAGTTCAGGGACACAGTGCCAGAAAGCAGACATGAAGAACAAAGTCCAAACAGGACTATAATGATAACGCCATTGATCCCTTGAATCTTCATGACACAAATCTGTCTTGTTACAGTGGCTCCAGTAATATTTTCCCTAGGATAAGGATAATTTCCATTACTCTCATACCTCTTTCTACATCTTCAGCAGACTATGTGTGCAGAGGGGAAGGGTGAACCTTCATTTTTGGATGAGCGTTGAGGTATCAGTTTGAAATCACTCACAGCTGGTGAGTGACACATACTTAAATATGAGGACAGAAGCTGGCAGTCTGGTTAGGAGGGGGCATTGCATACCTTTTTTTTTGTACAGAGCAGCTCCTGCCTGCTCCTGTTGGCAGCTGAGGGACAGCCTGTGTTAGCTTACACAGGCTGGACTTACAGAGCAGTGTGAGGATTTGCAGTGGCTAATTATTTGAATATGAATCAACAATGCAACGCTGTGGCAAAACAAGGCAAATGCTCAGCATTGAGTCACATTAATAAGAATGTCATGCATAAAAGAAATGAGGTAATTATTCTGCTCTACTTCACTCGATAAGCCTCTGTTGGAACGCTGCATGCTGTTGTGAACACCACATTAAGAAAGAAATACATACAAATTGGAGAACTCAGAAGAGAACAACAAAAAGGAGAAATGATTTGGAAAATAACCCTTATGTGTATGATTGTTCATAAACAGATGAAGTGCCATAAAAAAAGGAGCAATTATTCTTATTATCTTAATTCTATACTAATACAATCATTAAGTACAGAAGAAATTGAAATGGGCAATGCCAGGGTTACAGGCTGAAATGCAATCTAGAAACAATACTATCAGAGCAAGAGGTTGGAGAACCTCTTGGCATCACCATCTGTGGAAACAGTTTGGACTAGCCTAGACACTAGAACTGCCTGAAGGACAATTGATTTCATTCTCCAAATGTTTCTGAGGTTTCCAAATTTCACTTCATGTCAAATCAGAAAATGTCTGCATTCTCTGTAAAGGAAAATGCTATGAAAATGGCACATTAACTAAATGTTTTCTGTTTGAAAAAAATGTATTTAAAATGAAATTGTTTTGTATTTCATGCTATAACGAAAAGTGATGTGGAAGGGAAAAAATCAAAGCAATTATCCTAAAGGTGACGAAATGGAATATATCCACAATATCCTCAAACATGAAAAGGAGATGTAAAAAAAATTCAAAAGTATGATACCATAAAATAATTTCAACTTTCAGTTGAACATTATTTTTAAATTGTGTATGATTTATTTTACTTTATTTTACCTTATTTTGTTGTACCTTATTTTATTTTATTTCTTTTTTTAAGACAACTTTGTGAGACACATACTCATCAGGGAATGTTTAGAAATGTATCTCCTGTTTTGAGATGTGTAAAGTTATTGTATAGCAAGGGAAACAAAGGAAGGTCTCTGAGGGTTGCTCTTGAAATTAGGAGGTGCTTTTGGAGATGGTAGTCTTTACTTCTTCCAGATTTTAACAATTTATTTCTAGTACTTGTAAAATACCCGAGAAAGCACACAGATTTAAAATTTGTGCAGTGCTATTGATCAAACGAGCAATTTAACATACACAGTCTTCAGCAGTAAAACTGTCCAATTTAAAAGCTCATTATTGCTTTTTACATTTGTGTAGGCAAAAGCTGATTTTAGAAATATCCACTCTAAGCTACTAGAACAAACAATGAGAGGGACAATACAGCTGTATAAGACATATACTGGATGCTGCTTTTTGGCCCTCACAGTTATGCTGCCCCTTCTTGCCTTCAGATTGCTACATTAGCAAATTGCCTGGCAGTTCTCTGAGCGTGGCACTCGGCCTGTGCAGCCCTGGGGATATCAGTAACACAAAGATTGCCCCTTGCAAGCTGCAGTGACCTGCGCCCTACAGCTCTATCTATCACATAAAAATGTACTGCTCTGCTACCGTCACTTTTCACAGCTCCATCTCAATATCTCTTTTCAGGTTTCCTG
>NW_008240122.1:4026979-4133201 GCF_000691975.1 Corvus brachyrhynchos
TCTCTTTTCAGGTTGCCTGCTGACTGACAATGTCACTTACAACATTTCACACAATTTTTCTTCTCTATGTGTGAAATTACATATCCATGAACTGTGAAAAGAGAATCAGCAGGTTCCTGGTATTCTTTCTCTGTGAGGAAGAAGAACTAGCCACTATCTAAGAAAGCAGGACAGGGCAATAGCTCCAGGGAAAAAAAAAATCTTTGAATACTTGTTCACATTTTAAAACACATCTGCTATGATCCTCCTCAAACTATTTGTTGTCAGAAAAGAAGGCTCACAGACACTGCTTACCTTAAGCAATTTTAAAATATATTACCTGAGATTAATTCCTGGATTCTTAATTTTCATCATTTTGACTGGAAAGATGATTCTAAGAATAGTGTTTATCCAGACAGTTCCAAGTTTTGAATACTGCTTACTGACAACATACAGACTAAGAACAGTTTGCCTGATAATTTCACTTAAGTAAATATAGCAGGTTCATAAACAATGTGCAGGACAAAAAGGAGAAGAAATGTATTTACAGACAACCATTATCTTATTTCTTCTGTTCAGCAAAAGTAAAGTGAGGTAGGTGTTATAGCCTCAGGTCCATGGCTTTTTGTTCTACATCACTGGCTTAGGAAAAACACAACAACTTGTTCACCAAAATACGACCAAGCCATTTTCGTTATCTTCAGTGAACACATTGCACAGCTATTTCTCCCGACATGTGAGGGAGAGGTCAGGTGAGTGCACTGAGCATGGTGAAGATATGTGGAATGCCTTGCCACGTCTTACACCTCTGGCTTGGCTTTTTTGAGTCATTGAGATCATGCCCTTTGAGCCACAGCATCAGCACTGCTTGTAATGATAGGGCTATGGAGACTTAGATAGGGTGAGATGTGCAGTCCACATGTATATTTTCTCACATACTTCCCCTTCACAAAAAGTACCTCCAACCAAACCAACAAAGAAAAGGAAGATCAACACAAACAAATCCAATTTACAGTTAATCAGAGAGATGGAGCAAGGACTCACTCCAAAAACTTCCTTTCTGCTTGTAAAGCAGCAACCAAATCCCCACTTAGGAGGCATTTATGCCATCTACCTCAAATGCTTACACAGAAACAACAATGGCAAGAGGGCATTTTGTGTATTCTTTTTGTTCCCTTTAATGCAATTGAACATTTGGGAAACAAGGACAAGAGGCAGCTTCTTACTGATGGCATGAACTTATTCTGGGGGTGTTAGACTGAAATCTGAAGAAAACATTTGCTCTTGAAGGAGTATGGTGGAAATGGAAACGTGTGTGCCCTGCTGAAACCCTGTCTGTAATGTACCAAGCAAGTGAGGTCATTGATAAAAATGACTGTCACATAACAATTCCCCACCCCTTCAAATAATTTTACAATAATTAATTCCTATTAATGTAAATTTGATTTTGTACAAGTTTTAAAATTGTATTTCTTGCTAGTGTTTGTTCTTCTCTTTGCCCATTTCCTTAGCAGTCCTTGCCACTAAAGCAATGTTTTTATGTATAAATTATCCTGCTCATAGCATCAAATTTCAGGCAGTCTTTAGTTATGAAAAATTAGATATGTAACTTAGAGCTTCCCCGGGATACTCTTTGCACATGTTACCAGGACTTAACATACCAGATCAAAATAAGTCTTGCAGTCCTTGGAAGAGACCCGTGGGCCATATTTTTATGTGAATAAACTGTTCTTGTACACTTTCTCCAGTCCATTAACATGAACATTCTCTTCTTCAGTATTAGACACAGAAGTCCTCTCCAATTCTATCTGATTGTCACGGTGATGTATTTAACATATTGTGTGTTTTGTAACAATTTATGTCCATGTCCTAGAAAGTGCTAAAGAGGTTTTTATCTTAATTAGCAACAAGCACAGTCAATCTGGGTTTCATATCACACTGTGGCTTTTTTCCCTCTGCAGGTAACTGAAGAGTAAAGCAGAACTGCAGGACGATTGATGCCCTTCCTACACCTTCCTGTGTAAATTATTGCCCTGGGGACCTTAAGTGCCACAGGCAGCACTTGAATATCTCTAGAAACAAAGAAATATTTTAAACCCCAGAGACCCATTCAGGTTACAGATGACCTGGCACACTGTACTGGTAGATTTTCATGATGGATCCCAAGATTTGGACCTTCAAACCCAGTTTAGTCAGGGCTGGTATCTAAAAGTTAGTCTAGGAAGGAAAGGTGTACGTCAGTCTTGTTTTCTAGCATGTCTTAGTCACTGAAGAATTTTTCTTTTGCCTTTTGAAAACAGCAATGTTCACTTTTATACATGGGTGTCCAGCTCTGAAAGGCCATTCTCTAGAACCAGTAATATTTCATCTTTTAAATGTGAGCTTTTACTGCAGACTACCATGTTTCTGTGCTGTGTAGGATCAAACTACTTGGCAGGGCAGCAAATTTGATTTGCATTAGGAAAGGGATATTAGGCATATAAAATTTCACAGTTCATTTTATGTCCTAATCATCAGAAGCCCTTATTTGAGGTCTGAACCAGAGAGATTTGCTGCTCAGAAAATCAGTGTATCCAATATCAAAATATTTCAAAAAGTTAATTTCATTTCATCCTTCCAAAGTCAGTTAATGAAAGGTGCAATTCTAGTGAACAGTCTTTGGTCACAAAACTCTCTGAGTCCTCTTTAGTTTCATTAAGAGAATGAATTAATGTAATGTTAGATGCTGACATTTAAGGGTCATTGCACTCCTATACATTGCAATAGAATGGATACCCATTATAAATATTATAAGACTAATCCTGCAAAGGGTGAACCAGAAGCTGAGGATGCTCAGGCCTCCTTAGGCGCTACAGATTCCTAGGCAGATCTCTAATGACTGAGCTCTGCTCTTCTCATGCTCATGTTCTCCATCTTCTTGTGACTGCTACTTGTTCCTGGATCACTGTGAGCTTCACAGGGATCAATACCCTGCCTTCAGGGAGGTGCCCAAACCCATATTCATTGCCACTGAAGAAATGATGATTATTGTTAGAAAAAACCCTGCTACTCAAAATTAGGCGAGCAAATGTCCTCTTTTTCCTTTGTTGAGGTAGTTCAGAAGGGAGGTGATTTGCAAACTCTGTCAGACAGACATGTCAGCATTTTTCCTCATGGTTACAAAAAGCCAGGAAAAAAGAGCAGAGTTACTTGGATGAGATTAATCTGTCATGGTAACAGTATTTATTTTACTGACCTAAATCTTGGTTCTCCCACCTCTTCTCTCCACAGCTGTGGATCATTACTAATAAATCTTTATTCATTTATAACATTCCAAAGAAAAATAGCTTTAATGTTGCTGATTTTTGGAACTGAGTGTGTCTGAGACACTGTGCCACTGGCAGAGCACAGTTTGGTCTTCTGTACAACCCACACAAACCTTGGCTCAATAAAGTCTTTAACTGCTGCACCCGCACACTGGATTCAAGATGCTGCAACCCTGAAGCTGATGCAGGGGATGATAATCATATGGTCTCAGATCTGTTCTTCTGCCCCCATTAGTAGGTGTCTTCACTGTGGCTACTGAGCTCATCCAGCCCTTAGAGCCCCTCAATGTCTCACTGAGGGATGTGTAAAAGTTGCTGGAAAATATATTCTATTTTTATAAAGAAAATGAAAAAGCTTTTCTCATAGGTCTGTCTTGGTGCTCTGTTCTTGTGTTACTCACTCAACATGATCTCAGCAGTTCAGGGTGCTCGGGCTGTCTTCTGACTGCTGTCACTGGCTTCCTGAGTAACAAAACCCCCTTCATTGTTCAGAGCTCCCCACCCAGACCTGAAGAACTGAACCTCTAAGTCCAATCCTTAGTTAGAGTCCTCTTAAAGCATGCACAAATGCAGCAAGGGGAAGCTCAGAGCTGGATGCTGACCTGAGAGTCAGCATGGACCTGCAGTAAATTCAAAGCCAAGCCACTTCATGTTCAGTTGTTCTATCTGTACTAATTTATCTCTGAACTCTGAAGACCATGACTGAGAAATGAATTCAGGCATCAAACCTAAGTACCAGCCTTAATAAAACCCTAACAGAAGAAAACCATTAAAGCCTAACTAATATCCATACTTTGACACATACCTATGGAAAATTATTAACATTATAATAAGCTACTTTGTGTCTTAAAATGTCAAAATAATAAAATCTGATGGTTATGATTCATTCAGTTTTAAATCCCAATCCAGTTGGGATTAATTTAAACAATGTGGAACTTGATATAGCCATTAAATAGGGCAGGTTAAATCTCAGATACATTTAAAAATGCAAGTTACAGAATTTGCTTTGTTTTACTATCACATCTAGTTCCAAAAATCATGGTGTTATAGAAAAAATTACTTACTATATGCAAAGTGTTAATAGTTTTCAGATAGTTCTCTATATCTTTGTTACAATTTAAGTCTCTGAACTTCCATAAACTTTGTGGTGCTTGGTTAGGTGTCTGCTAAGCATGAACCTCCCTTGGAATGGAAATGAAACCACCTTCCCTCCAAATTATTGTAATTTTGAAATTAAGGGGCTTTCAGGCAAAGGTGTGAAAAATACGAATAACAGTTCTTTACTAGTGTATATAACAAGGCAATAATACAGAAACACTGGCTTAACCTGCCAGAGTCAGGATATGACCTGACACCCAGTTGGTGTGTAGGTGGTGGTAGTAGTCCGATTAAGGGGTGGCTGTAGTCCTCTTGGGGTGAGAGATGTGGTTCTGTTGAAGTGGTGATCCTGTAGAAGGGTCTGGTCTTCCTCTGAAGGTCCAGAGGTGGTTATGTAGCTCTTGCCCTCTGGGAATCCAGTAGGTAAGGGCTCACTGTGGTGTTCCAAACTTCAGATTATATGCAGGTAGGAATGCCTGGCTCCTCCCCCTGGACAGAGCATCTCCCAGTGGGATGATGTAATTTTTTGGGTCATGCAGTGAGGCTGGATGGCCCATTGACAGAAGATATTCCCCGGAGGGAGTTATCAGGGATGTGTCATGGAAGAGATAAAGAACACTGCCCCACCAGGTTTCAACAGGTGGTGATAGAACATACTTTTGGTTACGTCTTACATTGTAACCTAAGACAGGTGTGCAAGTATAGAATGATCAAGAGAAATGAGTCCATAAATCCAAAATGAGCCCATCTAGCAGTTTCCAAATGATGTCTGTGCTGGCAGATGCAGTCCTTTAGGATGTCTTGGTATGTACAGTACTATTGATAAGCCCCAGTTTTTGAAAGAAATACCTGCAAATCCTGCTTCAAGGCAGGACAACCATTTCAGCCCAAGAGCCAGAAGTTACTGCTAAAAATCCAGTTTCCAACCATGAGCTCACAGTTCTAAATGACTAGTTATACAGGGGAGCAGTAAAGCACATCAGACTCCTGGTCCTCATCAGCACCTCTCCCTTTCCACTTCCAATCCTGTCACTTCCTCACACAAGATTTCATGTTGAAGTAGAAGACTGTCTGGGCAGTCACTCCTTGCAGTCGTTTCTGCCTCTGAGATTGCATCAGCAGAGTCAACAGAGGAGAACAGATACATCGACTTATTTTAGACAGGAAGCCAAGAAGCTACATGACCAACCTGGAAGAGTCTGCCTACATCACATCACAGGCCAGAATCAGGCCTGGGTTCTGTTGTATCATGCTGACCTGTTTTATCTCTGAAGGTTGTCAGAGCTTTGAAATTACTGTTAACAAAGTGAAAAACAATAGCCCTGTGACTATCTTTACATCTAGAGGACAGTACCAAAGAACTGTGCAAACTACAAGTCATCAAGATGTATAAATCAGTGTCAATATTTCGATACCACAGCTTGTGTCCAACTAATTTTCCAGGCTTCTGCCAACACTTGTAATGACTCATTGACAACTAGCAGAGGAAGTGCACATTGGCTACAGGCCTACCAAGGATGCTAAGTATGAGCTCACTTTTCAAAAATCCTTGAGAATTTGGGACAAATAGTCACACGCTGAGAGTTCCATCCATGATTCCTTGGTCTCCTGGTTGAGTGAAGGTAAATGGCATTTTTCTGCTACTGTGACCCCAGGAGGTAACCACATACTGTAACCACAGATGGTGACCACCCCTTCAGAGGAACTTCTTTCTTCCTCATACCTTCCCCTCAATAATTCTTATGCTACAAGGAACGCTTCCACAGGACTCTGTGGGTTTTATATACTGAAAGATCAAAGCCTTGTATGGAGAGCTATCAGATCAACCAGGCTGACTTTTTACAGTCCCTGGGCACCAAATTTCAAGACTCATTTTCCAAGCCCTTTTTCAAATAGGACACAGGAGAGTTTGTACAGTGCTGGTATCCTCACAGTTCAAGCACATATCTGAACAGAGAAAACATTCATCCTTTTTGTTGCAGACACCCAATTGGATATGCTACGTTCTTTCAACTGCTTGATTGCTATTTGGCAGTAGTTTCTGAGCAATTTCAAATTTAATAGTTGTGTGTATCAAATAAAATGCCTGCAGTAAAGCAGACTCTAAGAATATGCATATTGTATGCTTAGATCTAAAATTAATAACTGCTGTTAGAGCAAATAAAAGGTAATATGTCATCACTGGACTTTTGTTTAGACTAATTTGTGTGATGTCTGCTCTACATCAGGCAATACAAACATTCTTCTCTCCAGTCCCAGTATTAGTACATACATTTAGGATGAAAACAGTATAAGATGAAAAGCAACCTGCCATCCTTTTGATTTTGACTAAAATTTTTTTTCAGGAAAAAATGAATTTTTTTAAGGTAGTAGAGAAATACTGTTGTTTACCTCAAGAACTTCCCAGGCTCTCCTCTGAAGCCATGGGGATTTGAAGATAGTCTGGGTTAATCCATAGGTAGGATTCAGTGAGGTGTAGAAAATATTCACTGTGAAACATATGTCCATCCATCCATCCATCCATCCATCCATCCTGAAATGGTATGTGCAGAACTAGAGAGGTGGTCAACACCAACCAGACAACTTGGAACCAAAGCACTGGGTCTTTCCTCTGCTTTCAGAGACTCATAAAATAAAGTGTTGTTAATTCAGCCATTGCTGATTTTAGTGAAATCAACTGAGAGGGGAGGTAGCAACCCATACCCACGGGAAAGGATATTTGCCACTGCAGCAGTCTTGTGAACAAGAGGGAAATGCACAAAGGAAAGCCTTATATGTCATGGAGGTCTCTCCCTGTAGCTTGACAGAGCCTTACTGTGCACCATTTCCTCAGAAAGCCCTTCAGAAACACTTCAGGCACCCTTATATGATAACTATTCAGCTAGGTCCTCGGCAGAAGACCAAAGTTTTACCGTAAATGACTGCTGTCTGCAGCAACTAGCAGGCTAGTCCATGGAGGGAGAAGCAATTTTTTTAGTCCTAAACAATACCTGGGGCCTCCTTCAAAATGAAGGATCAGTCTTTCTGACCAAAAAGCACTTGAAATCAATGTTCCTATAGCAGTGAACAGCCAAAATTGTATTTTTAGAAGGGGGAAGTACATAAAAGTGAGAAATCCTGTTAAAATGGAATTTAAAAGGAGAAACCAAAAAAAAGAAAATTTGCAGATCCTGTATTTATACACACTATTAAAGTTTCAGAGTAATTGTATATTACATATCTAAAAAAACCCTCAGAAACCAAATCTGAAAGGACCACACAAAAAGGGCATCATGAGTGTATAATATAGTAAGGGCAGCTAATTGGGGTAAAAAGAAATCCTTCAAACAGTGGAGCTCATGGGGAGCAATGAAGAAAATAGCAAAGAACATAAACCATAATAGGTCAAATGTTACCCTGTAATAAAGCTGGCCAAAAATATTGTAAGGAACAGCGGACGAAAGGAATAAAAAATAGCAATAACATTTTTTTTTTTTCCCAACCCATTAGAAGAAATTCTGTCAAAGACATTGTAGGTTTGAGAGATGATTGTGCTGTAATAGTAGTGTTTATGAAAGACAAAGTAATATGCATGGGGTGAGGAACCCAAATAGCACACACTCAGTTATGAGCTCTAGATAAACTATTACCACTCAAAAAGAGACCTGGTAGTTTTTATTCTAGTGGGTAGTTCAGTCAAAGTGTCAGATCAGTGCTTAGTGGCTGCAGAGTACCAATTAGAAATAATTGAGAAAGGAACAGAAAACATGTAGAAAAAGCTGAATAAAATTTGCAAAAAAAAAAAAGCCTAAATCTTGGGTTCTACGTGTTGTGGGGGAATAGTGAGCATTTGTAAGCATTTCATTCCATCTTCTTTCCATACCTGAAAAACAATAACTTGGGGGTGATCTCAGTGATATAAGCTTGTTTTTGCTTCTTAAAAAATAGCTTTTATAAATTGTGCAATGAAATATATGAAATAATGCTCTCACTGGAAAAAGACAATCATTTACAACCTTTTTCTGATCCATGACCATATGTTTAGGCATCTTGCTGCTTAGGAAAAGGCATTTTCTGTTGTTGCAAGCCAAAATTACTCACCAGTGGCTGGTTGGAGTCAGGCTTCACACCACCAGGTTTCACAAAAGCTACCTTCTTGAGTAGGGAACATCCTGGTGGAGACCTGAAACCCCTGCCAAGGACATCTGTGGTGCGAAGGCTCCCAGGTCAGGTGAGGATACTCCACCCCAAACCTCCCCTGGTGGGAGGTGTCCATAATGACTCTCATTTCCTGATTGTGGCTGGGTGAAGGGATAGCAACAAGCCCCCATTTCCTTCCTAAAAGGAAATTTAAGCATTCCCTTGAAGCACATGAGATCTAGATTATTGCCTCTCTGCCTAAAATGGTATTCACTCCCAGTAGACTCTGCTTGGTATGATCTCTAAGGTATTTGTAGGTGGGATATTCCAATTTCTTCTGGAGAAGGCTGCTCCAATCTGTCTAAAATATTAAATATCAATGAATAAGAAAGAAAGAGGACATGATTCTATAGTTTGGTGCCTGAGTCACTTGCTGGGGAGGGTGAGGAGATCTGGATTAGAACTGCTGCTCCAGTTTATACTCTTGCCACATTGAAAAGTATCCTATCCAATATGTGACAGTACTTTTTCACTGTCTCCATGTATCTGAGACCTTGAATCCAAAAATATCTTCTTGCCTGGTATTTGAGAACTTCTCTTGTTCAATGCACTTGAGAATGGATTTGAGTTCTCAGTCTGTTAGTAGTGAGAATAGCAACCTATAGTAAATCATGATTATTCGTAAGGGTCAGCCTTCTCAGTGCCAGCGTGGCCTGGATCATTCTAGATTGGTCTTTCTGTGTTAGGGGAAGATTCATTTCAGAAATACAGCCATCTGCAGATCCATAGGTGTTGAGGACTTACACACCAACAGTGGCAAGAAGGTCCACAAGTTGTTTTGTGGATTTACTGCCTACCTAACTGCTGTCACCAGTTTCAGTGAAGATGATCTCTATGGGACAATTACCCTTTTGCAGATCCAGCTTTTTAGGTCGCCCATTGTAAAGCCGACCATTTTTCTGATTACGTTCTTCTGAGTTCGTGCGTCTTGAATAGCTTAGTCCTTATTTGAATCTCCATCTTTTTGTTAGGTTTTTGACAGTATCGAAAGGAAGCTACAGACAAACTAACCTATTGGTGGGGGACATCTTTTGGAAGCCAGTCTAAGACTGGAAGGAATGCTTGTTACACCAGAAAATCCCACATACCTCTTTAACTTCTCTTCCAAGTGCAAAAGAAACTCCCCCAACCTCACTTCTGTACTAAACACATAATAAAACATCAAAAAAGGGCTTTTTACACAAATCTGTGCACAACTTGTTCTTAGGGAGAGAAAGAGAGCAAGAACCACACGTGGTATATTGCTTTAAAGTGCTACTGGATAGCCATCTGATCCTGCTAATGAAGGGTGTGGCACAAGAGCCAGAGCAAACCAGAAAATGAGACATTGGCTTTTACATTAACATTTTTTTTGCCTTTGAAGAAAAACCAAAAGCAAGTTAGAGAGTTCAGATGAAGAGATCTTTTTTATGGTATGTGCCTTGGATTTCCTTTTGAAAACAAGTTCACTTCCTTTCCAAGAACTGACCTTCAGGACAATTTTTTTGTTGCGTGTTGTATTTCTCTTCCTCATTTTTCTCATCCATAGATAGGCCAACAATATTACAGCCTCTGGAATTCTGAAATCTTTGGCACAAGGAGGAAGTTATTGCATAAATCTACTCTAATAGGTCAGAATCTCAGCTGGTGTGAATTGCTGTAGCTCCACCAGAGTGTTGCTGATTTACACTAGTAAATAATATGGGTCTGTTGCACTAACTGCCAGAATTCATACTTCCTTCAGTAGAAATACCAGGTCCCATTAAAATCTTTCAGTTGGTTTCTGCTGGACAAGCAGAAGCCCTGTTACTCTGTTCCAATATCTAATTGCCATCTGGAACCAGTAGCAACCACTTGAGAATGTTAAAGTGCAACATGAAGAAGCCTGCCTCTGTTTGGGCTTGATTCGCTGCTGCAACTCTAAGTCTGTGTAACTTCAAAGAGTTGAGTGGAGTCCTCCATGATGACTTCAGTGCCCTGCCTAATCACTTTTTTTACAACCATAATTTTTCCCCCTTTTCCTAAGCACTTATTTCCCATGTTTTGAGGGAAGAATGGGCTCTAGAGGAAAACAGAACATTTTGTCTCTTCTGTGAGATTACCATTTCCATCCTCCATTTCAAACCCGGTATAAAAGCTGCATCATATTTCCTCTAGACATCTTGCTTGTTTCTTTTTTGCTGTAGTCATCCTCACTCTGGGATTTTTTCATTCTTCCTAGGAGCTACCACTTTTATGAATTCACTTTTAAATTCTTCCCCTTTAACTTCTAACTGATCCCACATATTATTTTGTGATAAATACAAGCACATTAGTAAGCTTTCAAGCAGAAAGGAACATTAGGATGATTAAGCTTTGTGTATGGAATAGGACAGGCCAAAATATTTGCACCAGTGATTATTTTGTCAGTTCAATAAAGAGTTATTGTCCATATGTACATGTGAGGAAGATATCTAGACTTCAAAGATTTAAAATGTGGAATTCACTCTCGGTAAACAATTTGAGTTTGGGCTGGTGGTTTTGTGTTTGGTTTTGTTGTTTGTTTTTTTTTTAATAAAAAGAATGAAACGTGTTACCTTCTTCAAAAAGGAAGATGTTTAACTTTATCCAGTGACATAGTGTGAGTAACATGAGTCCTGATATAAATACCTTCTCTAAATTTGCCTACTGGTGCTTACCCCATGAGCTACAACTTCTGTAGCACGGAGTGTTCATCTCCCAAACACATGGGAGCCACAGTATCTGCAATGTCTGCATAAAAGCTAGGCATGTCCCATAAGAAAGTGTGGTTATTGCCCCAGGCAGTAGACAAGATCCTAAATCCTCTTGAATCTGTAAGACAGAACTTCTCAGGACTCGTGCATAAAAGTAAGTTCTACAAATGGATATTAGTGTGAAATATTTGTATTATCAGAACCCCGGGTACCATGTGGTGCTGAGTGCTTTTAAATGCTGCAGATGAAGATAGGAAAGAAAGACTCTGGAACCAAACACTGAAGAGGTCCTCAAAGACAGCAGAGAACAGGCAATGATTTAAGGACTGTATGCATGAGATTTCGGCACCCTCCAAAAAATCTGGGAAAGGTGAGAAGAAATATTTCCCCCATTGAAAAGGGGAACTAATCTTTGAATGAACTACAGTAGTTTTTTAAGGAAGAAATAGCATATGTTCAGGGCTATTTCTGCAATGTCTAGAGTACCATAAACCCAATACAATTATGGATGCTAACAGCTCTAAGTTCTTCTTATTAGTCAACCAAGTAGTAGATTTCATAAGGTGTTATTCATCCACAACTTGCTTCCTGCTTGTTCATGTCAGTATTTGACTTAGAATTGCTCAGATACTTTGTGTATCCTTTTTTATCGCTCAAATGGAAGATAATACCTTTGCTGTGTTGCAGAATGAGGATGAAACTGGAGACTGACAGCATTGTGCTGCAGTGGACATGATATTATTATTTATTTAAAATTTTATAGGCTGCATCCCGCAACTAACTTCTGCTCCTGCATGCAAAATAGATTTATTTTCAAAAGTTAGTGTGACACCAGGAGGTAACAGTAAAATGGAACCAGTATTAGGGAGGATTCCTATCCTTGGTTTCCATGCTTGCTGTACAGTGGCAGCTAGTTAATGCTAATCATAGAGTCATAGAATATCCTGAGTTGGAAAAGACCCACAAGGATCATTGAAGTCCAGCTTTTGGCCCCGTGCAGAACAGTCCCGAGAATCACATCATGTGCCTTGAGAGTGTTGTCGAAATATTTCTTGAACTCTGTCAGGCTTGGTGCCATGACCACTTTCCTGGGGAGCCTGTGCCCAACCACCTTCTGTGTGAAGAAGCTTTTCCTAATATTGAGCCTAGACCTTCCCTGACTCAGCTTTGTGCTGTTTCCTCGGGTCCTGTCACTGGTCTCCACAGAGCAGAGATCAGTGCCTGCCCCTCCTCTTCCCCTCACAAGGAAACTGTAACTGCAGTGAGGTCTCCCCTCAGTCTCCTCTTCTCCACGCTGAACAGACCAAGTGACCTCAGCCTTTCTTCATATGGCTTCCCCTCCAGGCCCTTCACCATCTTCGTTGCCCTCCTTTGGACACTCTCTAAGAGTTTTGTATCTTTGTCTTTATATCTTTGTCTTTATATATGTTCATGCTGCTCTCCAGACTTGCATCCCTTGGCCATCCCTCGAGCCACCGTGTGTCACAGACAGAATCTGCTGAAAGATCACAGATGGGGACTTCCACAGCACAAGAAATGCTAAAACCAAAGCACAGCCAGTACAAAGCATGTTCCTGGATCTCTTCTCACCCAGCTGTGAAAGTGCTGGGAGCAGGAAGGAGCTGAAAAAGGAGAATCAAAAATGAAACCTCCTCAATGCCAGTATTGCTTGAATTCAGCCCCATTACCCTGCCTACTGCAGAGAAACTCAATCAGCAAGTTTAATGTCATCCCCCCCAAAAATTGTAAATGAAAGGAATAGATTTTTAATGCACCGATATTTCTCTTTCAAGTAATTTCTTGCTGACGTGTTTAAAAAAGGAGTCAGTGATTTCAGCCAAGACTCCTACTCAGCAATTGAGTTGTAACAATCTGTGAGATCTGATCTAACTTCAGTTGCACATCTTTTTTTTCTTCCATTGCTATTCTGTGTATTAAGAAAATATTTTCTTCTTTGTGTGTTTACCTCCAAGTAACAATATGAGTACAGTATAATCATGTCTGTGCTAGGACTGAGAATAACATGGAACATACTCAGAGAAGTATAAAAGAAATATCCTTTCTACATGGGTGTTATATTCAGGTTTTATTTGCACATATTCCCTATAATTATAGTTTAAGTGGGCTATTTTCCATACCCACATAGGCAGTATTTTCCACATAAAGGTTCACATTGGCTTTAGACCCACCCACAAGCTATTTACTTGCATGTACACATATAATGATCAAGCTCATAGCTACTTCAGCCAAACCTAAATATTTTAACTTGTGCTTCTTTTGAAAACCATCTTCTCCTGGACAAGTTGCTTCCAGTTTACACAATTGCTTTTATGAAGTTTCCCGTGCAAACTGTTTGCTCTTTCACATGGGTATTATCTGCAGTCTCAAATTCAAACACAGATTTTGAGCAATCAAACATTATGAAAGTTTTTGGAAAAAAAATTATTTTAGCTATTTTCCAGTGTATAGGCTGTTTGCCAAAGCTGGATTTCACTTGAAATTAAATTTTTTCATCTCCCGAAAGTTCAGCAAAACTAAGTCATACAAATTTTCATTTATTTCATTTTGTTCATCTGTTGGACATCAGCTCAATTCTAATTGCCAGATATTTTGAATCTACAAATATGAGAATGGGAAAAATACTAAGCAGCAGCACAAGCCATAAACCCATTTCCCACTCATTTTTGGACCTCTCCCACTAAAGACTTTCTCAAGCTATTCCTAATGGAACTATTGTAAACATGCTCTCTCCCTCGATTTTCAGATGGAAAATATGATGACACTGTAAACTGCAAAGATGTATGGAGTAAGTGAGGACATGTCTTCAACAGGCAGATTCCCAAAGAAATATCATCTGCATGTATGTCCCTTGATCTCAGGGAAATGTCCTCCCAGGCTTGAGAAAATTTCCAGTTTGGAGCAACCCCCGAGGTTATCGCTCTCTTCAAAGTGGACCATCGGTGTAAAACGAGCATTTTCTCAAAAGAACACCTCCTAAGCACAGGAAGTTTTTCTAGGTGGGGATATTCCCAAACAACATGAAAATCCTCAAAGGGAAAACACCATGGGATGTGAACTCTAGAGAAAAAGAAGGTAACATACACATACATGCATAAAATGTGAAATCTTTCAGGGAAAACATTCTGTCCAAACTAATATGTGAAGGGTTTTGTTTTGAAGAAGCCACCCCCTGCTGTGGCAGTAAGTATGCATGTATGATTACTAAGATGTCTAATTAAATTATCCTTATCTGAATGCCAGCTGAACTTAACAAAGCAGATAATAAGTTCCAGAAACAGATACCATGTGGGGGGCAAATTATTTTACTTCCAAAAACTGGAGCTTGAAATTAGAGATGTGTAAGTAATAGAGAACATGATTTCCCTCCACCCCCACTGTCTGCACCTGAACTGGTATTTCCATCAGACAGATCACGGAGCTGAAACGGAGTTACTCTCACAATTCTGCATCTGTGAAGAGATTGTAGTCTGCCTTCTAACTCCACTTTTAAAAGTGGGTTTCCTGCAGATTTGCACATGGACAAGTGGGAGTGAGGCTGTCTTATATTCTTCAGAAATTAAACATCAGCTACAAAGAATCAGAGTATTATCAACTCTTGATTCTATTTCAGAGTTTTTATCACGGCTGCAAATTAATTGCATCATGCCTGGCGAGGCTCCAGAGATGGTTTTGCATGGAGCTAACTCTTCTGAGGAAAAGCCATCCATTGGGGCACAGCCCAGCATGTCTGGAGTCTCAAGACAATTTTGTACAGGAACAATCACACAACACTCCTGGATCTCAGAGTCCTGGAGAACACTGTGCTTTCAGCATTTCCAAATATATTCAATATGTGCCTGGGTTAATTTAACCCATCACTGGCCCTTCTGGATCAAAGCTAGGACCTAAAAATCCATTGGAGCAGGTGTTTCCAAGCACCTAATGGACTTCTTGAAGAGCTAACATTGGTCTGATGCAGCACCTGAGAGAACTAGGGCTCCTTGAACCTGAAGACCCAAGGAGTACACTGCAGAAACCAGATTATCTTTAGCATCAACACAAGCCAAATAGAATCAACAGTGAGAAGGGGCTAATTAGTTTTTTTAGATCTTACAGCTCATCTCTTAGATTCAGGTTTCAACCACTTTCCCCAAAATGTTCCATGTGATGAATAATGAGCGTTATTATAGGAGCACAGGAGGGGTCCAGGCTTTTTGGGCCAGTGCCCAGTCAGTGCCCAGCTTTGGCACAGGGGAATGCTTTGCTGAGATGTGTTTTTTGGAGCCAAGGCCCTTTTGGGAAAATATGGCTAACAGGGTAGATGAGGGGAGTTCAGTGGTGTGAGTTAAAGCCAGTTCAGGCCTCTTTGAAGGACTGCAAGCGAGCAGTCCAAGAGGTTGGTGATTAAGTACATCTTGGATTAGTTAATGTATCTGTGGAGTCAGCAAAACAATGCAAAGCAGCGTATTTTTCAGTGCACTGTGACAGGTAAGATCAATACTAGAAACATTATGCCATGTGAGGTGTGATCATCTAAACACTCTCATGGTACCTATAGAAATTACCTTCTACTGCTTCTGTAGGAAATTCACTGATCCAGGGAGCTTTATGTTCCTTGGTTAATAGCAGAACATAAAAAAGGTGATCAGATTTATTAATCTGATTTGCCCATTTATTAATCTGAAATGCTAGAACTTGAGCTGAGCTTCAGGAGGACCTTTCCTGGGGGCAAGAACAGCTCACAAAAGCATCAGCCTTAAGAGAGGGTTCAGACAGCACAGATAAGCAGTTGCTTGTCCCAGGCAATGGACTCTGGTGAAACAACCTCATACTTCTATACTGCCATTGGGCACTACTGAACTCATACAGTACAGTTCAGCCACATCTCAGCAGCTGAACAGTTCTGTGGAGAGCCAGCAGAAGCTTCTGTCCTTGCCTGACCTAGCCAGCCAATACTTGGTCAGGAAAATTTCTTCTTGCTTCAGATGCATTATGGACAGCCATACCCTTGGAGGAGCTAATAGATCTAATATATTGCACATTATGTGTGTATATGTAGCCTATATACTTGCATGTGTATTATCATAAAGCATACATTATGTTACATACATAATATGTAATATTATGTTGATAGTCTACATATTGTGATATAAATAAAAAAAGTAGGAGCATTTCATTTATGAACAAAATTTTCTCTCTTTAATTTTCTCCTTTTTTTGTTGGTAAAAAGTGTGTTGCAACGGTAAACATGAGGGAACAATAATACAAGACTGACACTGTTGGAGTTTGAGAAGTGTTTTATGTTGATAATATAAACCAATATGCATCAGGAAACTAATTTTCTAGGAAACTCATTTTTTTTCTGTGAAGGCTAGTATAATAAACTACATAAAATCCACTTTTGCCTTGAAATTTTAGTGATACTGTGATAGGTTTTAAAGAATAGATTTGGCCTCAAGAAATGTCTATGGTGAAGGTAAAATTCCTAAGGAACAAAGATTTTCTTCCTCATGCTGGAGGCACAACTGCAGTGCAAAGTCTTGGTCAAGAATGGTTCATCATTCCTTACAGATTTGCTTTGTAATGTTGCCAAAGTCAGCTTCAAAGATTTCATAGAAATTATGGTCGGAAGGGACTTTCAGATCATTCAGTCAAACTTCCTGGTACACCACTAGTCAGGAAGCACTAACTAAATTCCTTATAACCACCTAAGGAACTTGGATGCAGCAAGTATTTCAGAAGTCCAGAAGACTGGAAATATTCAGTATTAGAACAATTTAAATACTAGAGCAACTACAGACAGATGCTTTTAGGCCTGAGGAATTTTAGACGAAATATCATTAGTGAAAGAGTGGAATTGTGGTTCAATAAAGAATTAAGAACAAAAATAAGACTACCATAATATATTATGGTCCCGTAGAAATTTGGCCTGATCAGATGAAGCTATTTCTTTTTCCTTTCTTCATAACATTACTTCTACTTACAGAAGACAACTGCATTGCTTTATCATACTTTGACTTCTCCAAGATATTAGATTTAGAGACACATGATATTAGAACAGAAAAGCACAGGTTACATTAGCTAAAACAGGATTGCAAATATGTCTGAAGTGTAGCTGATAATAAGGAAATAGCAACCCATTGAGGTTTCACCAGGACCAGCTCTTGGTACAATATTATTTTGTATTTACATGAAAAGTCTGAATAGTGTCATAGGGTCCTTGCTGAAAAAAATTCTGTCAGGATTTAGAGATCTGTGAAGCAAAAAATACTGAAAAGGAGAAATTACTGTTGCATGGTGATGTGGATCATTTGGTTAAATGGTCATGATCTGGCATGGTGCATTTTCATACATCTAAATGCTAGGTGTTAAGTGGGAGACTGAGGAATCTTCTTAGAGGATGACAGGTTTTATCCTACAGAACAACAACTCAAAGGAGGATTCTGTCATTGTGTATAGCTGCCTCAACAAGCAGCCTCAGGGCAAGCTGTAGCAAAAAAAGCTAGTGTAAACCTTGGGTTTGCAAGAAAAGTATCAGGGAGAAATAGAAAAGCCTTCTGCAACCTGTGGGCAGGCTCCTGGTGAGGTGTTAATCTCTAAATCCACTGCCAGGTGAGAGAGAGGCTTTAAATCCTAGTGGTCCTGCTGACTGGGCTGCACATTCATGTTGGCTGGAAGAAGGATGCTGTAGCTCACTTCAGAGCATCTTCCCAAAAATAGCTGATCCAAGCCCAGGCTGGAGAGCAGGATTGCCCCTAGGGCTGGTACAAGCCATGGCAGCCACAGGTGGGGTGTGACACACATACCTGCACTGCTCTGGAACACCGTGCACCCCAGCAGATCTACCCGTGCAGGCTGAGAAAGGCCTTTGCTATTTGATCATTTTTATTCCCCCTGCAGTGAACAGTAGCTGTAAATTACAAATGTGGAATGGATTTCACTGTTCATTTTGCTGACAGGGATTTTTTTAGTTACATTAAGTTCCAATTATTTGCCAAAAAAGGA
The DNA here is from genome assembly GCF_000691975.1 of Corvus brachyrhynchos. NCBI lineage: Eukaryota > Metazoa > Chordata > Aves > Passeriformes > Corvidae > Corvus > Corvus brachyrhynchos. Next base: position 4,045,239 of record NW_008240122.1, read on the forward strand.
ACTTAAGGATGACCTCGTATTTATTCGCAGCACAAGTTGTGCACTAATTTCTTGTGGGTGTTTTTGGTTGGTTTTTTTTGGTTTGTTTGTTTGTTTGTTTGTTTTTTGTTATTTAATAGGAAGAAGAACTACTATACCTGCCAGGAGTTAAAAGCAATATCATAACAAATAGGCATCTGCTGGAAGGAAAGAATTGTATATCATTAGGGACATGTGCAATCCAGGCCTCTTTTCTCTCAAGGCTTCATTGGAACAACATGTAGAAAGAAACAGCCAATATTTTAGAAGCAACAGGAAAAAAAATCTGTATATAATTTGATTTTTTTTTATAACAGCATCTTTACTTGCATGTGACCGGATTATTAATCAAAAAACTGGCAATACATAGCTATAAAACTGGCTTTTCATAGATTCATCACTTTGTCATGCACACAAAGAGATGTACATTTTATGTGTTGGAAAAATGCCCTCAGCGCAGCAAATAACGTTTATACAAACTCTGAAAAGACAGAATTCCATATCTTGTGCTAATGATGTTTAGTATCTAACAGAAAGCCTGAGAAGGAACTTTAACATGTACTATTAATACTATGCATTTTAGGTAGATATTGAGCACCTAGCTCTGGTGTGATGAATGTACACATAAACTTCAAAATTAGTCTTAAAAGCATATAAACCACTTCAGTTGTTAAGATTTTCTAAAACCAGCGTGTGTGGGTAATATCACTAAAAGCAGGTAGGTTGGATAAAAATGAATGATGTCCCTTTTCCAGTATAAACCCAGGAGTTCATCTTCCAGTGTTGTTTATAAATAGAAGAGAGTCAATTTGCTTAGGATCTGCAGGACGTTTGGGTACTCCATTTAGATAATGACAACATTTTTAACACAGCTATCACTCATTAGGTCAAGAGGTTGTGATTAATCAAGAAGTGTTTTGGTTTCGTCTGATAGACATCTAGTCTCTTTAGTTTACAGTTGAATGAAGATGGCTTCAACAGTTTACAGAATAAGCTGCAATGATACATTAGACTGAAATTGAGATGGAAGAGAGATGTGTGATCTATTTTAACCATTCCATTTGCATTACAATGTGCTGTGTGTGAATTCATCTAGGCACTGCTAGAGTAAATTAAAATCTGCTGGGAATGTGTTGAATGCATTACACAACGGGAATGCACTGGCAGGTTACAGCTACAAGTCTGCTGAATGTTACTAGGTGATATTGCTGGTGTTTGGACTGAAAGAGGAGAATCTTTTAATAACAACTGGCTGGTTAATGGCTGATCAGGAGATGAGAAAACTTGAGACAGAATGAGTTTTGACAAAAAAGTCTCATTATTAAGTCTGTTTCCATGGCATTTTAGGAAAGACCTCCAGACTGAGGCAGTATAGGTCTTGCCACATAAACTGCAGGACGAGGATTCACACTCCTGGGTGATTAACAAAAGAGAAACTAACCTGCAAATACTTGGTTGCTGTATAAAATGTCTCAAGATACTATAAAACCTCAAGGTCATGGTCTAAGATTATCTATCAGCATTTTCCTCTCACCATGCTCTGATCCAGTTTTCTGGGCTATTGAAAGGTCTTTGCTCTAGCAACACCTCTCAAGGAGTCAAGAGAAGGATGTCCCGGGGAAGCAGACTGCTCTCAGTAGGAAATGAGAAGTATAATCAGCTGCCCACATCGTCTGTGAATACACATCTCGCACCCACAACCACCAATCACATCTGCACTCTGCAGTCAGCACTTCTTAAGAGCTTTTTAACACCTTTGTAAAAAACATATTGCCACAGCCTGCACTGCAAGGAGGAGATTTTTTGTTGATCTTTGAATAATCAAGTAAATCAAGTGCTAATTCAGTGTAAAGGTCATAAAAATAATACCTAGCAAGACAGTTTATTGCTTTTTCATAATATACGTATGTTGCTCATTAGAAAAAAAAAGTGAGTGAAATCTCTGAAACTACTTTTCTTTTTTAACAAATGCACTTTGGAGGATGCAGCCTGAGGAAGTGCAGTCACCTTTGTGTTCCCTTTCTCCTCATCACACATATACATACACACACATCCATGCATGAGCTTCCTTTCAGATGATGCTGATGGGTTGAAGGCAAAGTAGCACCAGGTGAGCAAACAGAAATCCTGCAAAACTTTTTATAAAGACAAGTCCCATTAATTTCACTCTTCCTCTTTTTCTCCAGATTATCTAATAATTCTCTGCTAAGCACTGCACACGTGCTTTCTTTAATGTTACAACCAACAAAAAATATGAATGATTGCAAAATACACACACTGAAATCTGTGTGACCCCCAATACTATTATTGATTGGAGACATCTGAAAAAATACAGTAATGCCATGCTGTTGTAACTAGCATTACAAATTTCCCTGGTTTAAATTAGAGAACATGTACTAGAATGTCCAGAAGCTGCATATGAACTGCTTTATGGTTCTAAGATGACTTAACAACTATTTCCACACTTACCAAGGACATTGATTAAGAAAATCCAGTAGGCTCTGGTGATCCATACTACCCACAGCCCGCTCCGGACTGAAACACTTCCTCAGGCAGGGAATTCCTCTGTGTGATGTCTCGCTGGCTCTCTCCCAGGGGACACACTTGTCCTGCTTTTGGCATGACTCAACTTCTTGTTGAGTCGACCTTTGCCCCCTTAAATGAAAGGGTTTCATGCCCTGGAAACTGGCTCTCTTAGCAACTTCCACTCAACTAGAACCTTATTCTTCCACAGCAATGCCAAAGAAACACAGTAAAATACCTGCTTGAATTATTGGAAAAATAATATATTTGGGGAAAAGAAAATGCCAGGCAGACCTACAGTTCCTAAGCAGGCTACTTCAAAGGGTGCATTACACATTGCTGGAGGATTAATGTCCATTTATCTAATTAATGTTTTTCTAATTTAGCATGCTATTAAAGAGATTTTAGTGAGAACAATACTTCCAGATAAAACCACAAATTCTAATCATTAGGCAGCTGCCTCTCCTGATCCTATTATTAAACCACATATCCTAAGTAATCTCTGAAAAGTCAGTACTTTCAGAATATACCAGGAAAGCAAGATATTATTTTTCCTGATTTTCAAAAGAAACTTACGGAGACAGAAAAAACAGTCTATCAAGAGCTGCAATGTTTCCTGAACTAAAGTACAGGGAAAAAACCATAAGTGAAATGCTTTAAACAATTCAAGGGAAGGATTTGCACAGGAAAGAACTCCAGTAAGAAAAGTGAATAAAAGGAAAACAGGCTAAGAAGACAAAACAACTGAGGCAGCCTATTCAGCCTTGACTTAAAGTTTTTCTGATGTTTGATGAAATCTGGTTATTGATCCTGCAACAATATCCCTAATGATCTCATCGTCTATCATCTAATACTGACACCAAGATTTTAGAGAAGGGGTCAGTTCCCTGCTGAAGTTAAAACAACATGACTGCAAAATACCAAGCAACAAATACAAGTTCAAAAGTAACAACAGAAAATTTGACAGTCCTTACATTTCCACATTGGCCATAGAGACAGGCTCTCTCCTTGCACAATTGCCCTGGCAAACAGGTGTCTGATGCTGTAATTCACATTAAACAGCAGTCACCCATCAGGGCTCTAACAGGTTGTGGCAAACTCCCCTCCTGCTTGTGGCTGGTAGGAAGGAAGAAAACAAATTCCTGTTTATTGTAAATGTCTTGGAGTGTGGAAAAGGTTCAGAAGTACCAGCAAAGCATTTGAGGAGAGATCCTTAAAAATACTCAACTGTCTTGTCCCTCTGTGAGCTAATGAGAGTCCAGCTTCAAACCCAACCCTTGACCCCACTGCACAGCCTATCTAGTTTTGCTCCTGATCTGGTCTGACCATGTGCTTCTCACAGAGTCCTTTACTTCAGAGATGCTTCTCCAGCATTATACTCTAAATTAAAATACAGGCTCCTCTTTGTGAAGGGCCTTGGAATAAAAGTTTGGTCCTTTGGTGGAGAAAAGGTATTGAACTTGTGCCTGAAGCCAGGCTCCTCTCCAGAGGCCAAAGCAAGACAGGAGTGGAGGGCACCATTCCCACCCCTTGCAATGAGGGGGTTGGAGCAAGCTGGATCTGGAGGCAGTGGGGCATTCACGACCATACAGTGGTCTACTTGAGTTGTGCTTCAAGAACAACAAGGTGTTTATTGCACTGAGTTAACATCATCAATAGATCAAAATAAAAATATGTATCTTAAGGGAATGTAATAAAATCCCTGTTTTGGTAGTTTGAGCCTTGGAAGTCATGTCAGCAGCTCAAAGTCCATGAGATTTATAGTTCAAAAAATTTCATGGTTGTTTTTCCTGACATACTGTTTTTGTCTAGGATGATAGCAGAAAGAAGAAAAAGTACTCTAGCTTATAAACACAGAGTTGAAGTAAAACAACTCCAGCATCTCCAAAACTTTCTAAATGAGGCTTAAAAAGCCCTTTGCAAATATTAGGGAAATAACCTTTCTATCACCAACAATATGGTGGATATCTTATTTCTATTTTATGGAGGGTGAAAAAAAATTAGAGAGAACCTGTCTTTGATTAATGCTATGTTTCTGTCTGGCATTGGAGAGAAGTTGCTTTTCCCCCACACTCTTTGGTGCACGATATGTCACATTCAGTCCGTTATGTGGCCTCCTTAGTGACAGTCTCCTGTCTTCCCTGCAACCAAAGAAGGAAAAAAAGTCCCATTCATGATCCATTCCTTGGTCCCTGGCTTGAGACTGCTTTGTGAAACTAGATCTTTTTCCCTCTGCAGCATCTCACTAAAGTCAAAGGGCACAGGCAGAGAAGTTCAAGACAGGTAACTTGCAGAAGATGGCATTGGAAATATCACGGGAACTAGGAGGAGACCCAGCAGTTAGGATAGTAGCTTAAATTAACTAGATTCCAAAACTTGGTATGTGTTCATTAAATTTTACTTGATGAAGCACCTTTCCCCTCTGCATCTCCTACAGGAGGACAGAGCTGTCTCGATCCCCACATTAGCCCCTGGAAACCCTCTGGAGCCTGTTTGGGCTCTGGGCTTCATGGTGCTTCTGGCAATGTCTTGGGCTAGTGGCAGGAGCCCACCCTGGCTGTCCCTACCATCCACAGGGTGGGCAGCAGGAGGCTCCCTTGGCCACTGCAGGTAGGCCACTGTACCTCGTCTCAGTGTTCAGCTCCATGAAAAGCAATCTGCCAGATCTGGAGGGAGAAAAGTGTCCAGCTCTCATCCAGTGAGGTCCTCCCTGCTTAACAGGACACTTTGCTTGAGACCCCCAAACCCCAGAGCATAGGTCACTAATTCAAGCCGGCCCAAACCCCAAGCCCTCAATAAGGAGCCCTCAAGATGGACAGGTCATCCCCCCATGCTGACCCACACTGCCTGTGACACAGTGGGACAATATTCAGACCTGCCTGCACAGGGGACTGAGCCAAAATGACCATTTAATCTCCAGATCTAGGTCTTAGGGGAAAGGAAAAGCAAAAAGAACTACCAGTAACACCATTTCTTGCAGCAGCGTTCATTTACGTCTTTGAATCATTCTGGGGAGCAAAGAGCTTGTGTTTGCACAGCCTTTGAGAGACAAGGTGTCTGCAATCCTCTTACTTCTTTCTGCTTCTCCATTGTCCTTCAGCTGCTCTAACTCAGCACAAAATGTTATTAGAAGAGTTTTTGGGCATTGCTTTCTACAACAAGCATTGCACAGCTGAGTTAGGACTCACTGCCTGCACAGCAGAAAAATAAACTGGGCTAAGGTTTCTTCAGTTCCGCAGTAATGGAGTGGGATTTCATTTAATTTACTTAAATACTGTTGCTTGACAGAATGAAATCTGATCTCTAAGGTAGAGATTAAAACTGGTGGACCTAGTACAAACTATTTTGGGTTTTTAATTACTCTTCTGGTGAATTATCCTAATTAAATTTGTCAGACAATCATAGGATATACCACTTGTCTAGAAACTGATAATAGCTGGCCATTCGTCTCCTGTCTAGTAGCTATTATATTCTCTAGATAAAAATCATATGAACTGGAAAAGACAGAGTTCAAAATATTGAAGTCGATGCACAATCAGCTAATTAACCTTTTCTTAAGCACTTGGAGAAAGATGGAGTAAGTGGAGAAATAGTGTAATTTACAGAGCTTTTGCCAAATGATGCTGTTGGTCACACCCAGTGTTGCACATGAACGCATTTTGCTGGATGAAGGACCTGGCACAAGATATAGTTTGGGGGGGAGGGGGGGAGACAAGGCAAGGCAAAGCAATGCAAAGAGCTTTGTAACTTTTTTTCAGTTTGTGCTAACAGATAATTGGCCATCTACTGGACAAAATATTACTTCACCATCCTAATAACTTGGCTGCACATAAAAATTTTTTTCATGTTGCAGCTTGGCTCTTAATAACAGCAATAAAATGAAAGTCAGTCCACAATTAATTCCTCTCACCAGACCTCAGAGACCTAAAATATGTAGCCTCCTCTGGAATTCTATTAAACTCAGTGGTTTCTGATGGATATTATTTATGCTTCCATGTATGCAAACAGCCACTCATCAAGTTTTTGATAGATACTATCAGGAATTTATATTGTACATATCTAAGCTTACATTTCAAACCTCTGTGGTTACATTGAAGAAAAGGATTTTTGACCTTATAAACTGTCATTTGCAATTTCATAGACCAGCTTTAGTTAGCAAATAGCTTTCTCAGTTGAATTTAATTTTTTTCTGCACAATAGCCAAATGTCTGCTACTGATAGAGATACCAGAAAGCAAGAAGTAAGACCAGATTAAAAATACTGAATGGCTTTATTCTATTTAAGTTCTTTGATGGACTGATTTTGAAAAACAGACATTTTAAAACTTCCAGTAACACAAAATCCCCACATGTGTTTGAGGACTGCTTTTTTTTTCCCCATACAGGATGCCAAGAACCGTGGCCCAGCCCTTGTGACAGTTCCCTGTTGCTCCTCCGGAGTTTCCAAGCCAGCTTTGTGGCTCCCAGGGAACACGTGCTGTCCCTCTCCCCAGCCTGTCTGCAGGAAGGCAGTGGGACAAGGCATAACCGTGCTGCTGCTGTAGCAATGTAGGAAGAGCAATTGCAGCCAGAGGATTTCTCTGAGCTCCACTAGGAGTCCAAAGAAGTGCCTGGAGAGACACTCCAGAGGCGCTGGAGAGTAAGGGAGGTGTAAAGGTAGCTCTCCATGCATGTGGCAGCTCTCCATGCATGCTCTCCCAGGGCACCCAAGTTGTGGTTTAACCCCAGACAGCAGCTAAGCCCCACACAGCCACTCGCTCACGCCCCCATGGCAGGGTAGAGGAGAGAATTGAAAGACTAAAATTGAGAAAACTTGTGAGAAAAAGATAGTTTAATAGGCAAAACAAAAGACACACATGCAAGCAAAGCAAAACAAGGAATTCATTCACCACTTCCCATGGGCACTCAGGTGTGCAGCTGTCTTCAGGAGAGTAGGGCTCTATTGTGTATGATGGTCCCTTGGAAAGACAAGTGCCATCACTCTGAATGTTCTCCCTCTTCTCTCTCCTTCCCCCAGCTTTATATGCCATATGGTGTGCAATATCCCTTTGGTCAGTTGGGGTCAGCTGTCCTGGTGTCCCCTCCCAGCTTCTTGTGCCCCTCCAGCCTCCTCGTTGGTGGGGTGCTATGAGGAGCAGAAATGGCCTTGGCTCTGTGTAAACTCTGCTCAGCAGTAACCAAAACATCTCTGTATTACCAACACAGTTTCCAGCACAAATCCAAAACACAATCCCCTACTCCCTACTATGAAGAAAATTAACTCTATCCCAGCCAAAACCAGCACAACCTGCCTTTCACCACAGTCATTCAACCAGACCAGAGAACACGGCTCCAAATGTTTATCAACAGCTGCAAACTGATGAGTCGTTTTAGATGCAGCCATCCTGAGAAGTACAAGTTTGCGTGCTCACTCAAGAATTTAAACCTTTTTCCACCCATTTATTCACAGAACAATTACTGGGGGAGTCTGGAAGGGAGCAGTCTTGAATTTTGGTTTCTGTTCCCCACAATCGTGATGTGTAACCAGCGCGTCAGTGTGAAATGCATTTCAGCCATGGTGTGGGGGCTGGGATACCTCCCTGGTGCCCAGGTCCAGCCTTAGGTTCCCTGCTCACACAGTTTCCTACTGCTTCCAGCTCCTGCTAGGGCAGTGCAGGTACAGAAGGGGTGTGTGGGGCAACCCATGGCCTCACCCTGATGGTCCTGTGTGGTAGGAGACCTCACCTCTGGCTAAGCAGCATCTGGGCTATGAGCTGGGATTGCACTGTTGCTTTGTCAGGCAGGTCCTGCAGGTCCTGGCCAAGGCCTCCCAAGGGCAGCTGTCTGCAGGCTCTCAGCAGTGTGAGTGGCCATCTGAGGGCAATGAGGCCCAAATCTCCTGACTTTCTGTGTCTCTGGCAGCAAGACACCTTGTGGCTCACATCAGGACTGTTCTGAGCACAGGGAGAAGGCAAACTGCAGTCACCCCCAGCTGATTGAGGTCCAGTGCAAAGGTACTTGGTGCCTGAAGCCTTAAGAAAGTGCAGAGAGGGTGTTTTTATTGCATTTCTCTCCACAGAGGCTCCGTGTCAGTCCACCCTCTCCTTCTTCCTTAACTCTCTCTTGTTTTCAATTCCTTCCCAGGGACCAGAGACCCAGCTCCTGGTGTGGTCAGAGCCATGGCAGGAAGGAGAACGACCTTCCCATTCCCAGATACGCTCCTCTCTGTACAGCACAACTGCACTAGCTGGTCATGCTGTTAGATCATATTGCAAATTCATGTCTAATTTGACCCTGAGGTCTCCTCCAGCATTGCTGCTTTCTAGGATTCTCCCTCCCTTTGGATGTCTGTGTTTCAAATTACGTTTCCCTGGGTGTACTGGATTACATTTTCCCATGAATGCCATTGTTATTATCCAGCTCTATATTTTAAATCACACTACTACATTTTAATCACTACTACATTTATTACCTCTGTTTTCATTAATGTGCTCAGCTCCTTCAGATGTATGAGTGTAAGGACTGTGGAAATAGGGTTGTAGTACTAACCGCATCTTCTTTCTTTGCTGTTACAATTGTCCAGCACCCTTTCTCTCCCTCTGTGCTTTATTGAAAGCATTGAAGAAACCCAGGAAATATTCTCTGTGTGACACAAGCTGTCAGACTGCACCTTTCCCAGCTTCCATTAGTACCTCTTCAGCATCTCTTGCCTTTAGAGTCAGTTTTTCACCGATGCATCAGGCCCATTTGAAAGTACTAGAAGAAAGAGACCTAAGAAACACCATCTGCCAATACTTCAACGAATTTTACACTGTGAAAAGCTCCTTATTTTCTTAGACTACTGATATTAGGATATTTTGTAAAGGAGATCCCTTCTGTGATGAATCATCTGGTTTCCACATATTCTCAACTCAGAGGTGATGTCCCCTGAGGCCTGGAGCCTGGTGCAGCAATCAATTGCAGAGACAACAACCAGCTGAACCTGACCAGGACTGGACACCAGTTTTAGTGAAGTTAAACTCTAGATTGCTGTTGCCTTGTTGGCAATTGTTTTGTCTGCAGCTAATCTGGCACTAGGCTTTCTCTCACAGTTTTCATTACAATTTTGATTTAATTTAATATTTATATTTCAGTCAGAGTCCACTAAGTTAAGAAAACTCTATTTTCTTTCTATATTTCTGTATTTTCTTCTCTGAGAGACAATCCTGAAATATTTGTAAGCCTTTGGGGTTTTTTTCTATCTAATCAGAAGGGGATCTCAGGTGACATCTCCCTTGTCTTCTAAAGGATCAAAATGCTGTGCTACTGAAAGTCATGGGCATGGTAGAGTTACTCCTAATAAAGAAATTCAGAACAGATGTAACATTGTATTCTTGAAACAGAACTATTAAGGCAGCTTTGCAGGACAAAACAATAGGGTGAGGAAATCTAAAGTGTTGGTAATACATTGTAACAAGTATTAGGAAATTCTGTGAGTTAAATACAAGTAGTACTAAAGGGAGGGATAGGAACTGAACTACATTTTCTGTTATGTATCCTGTGTGTCAGCAGCTTACACCAGCCATTATTGAAACCCCAATACTTAGTAGGGTTTTGAATTTTCTGTTTGTGAACAGTTCCTAGATCAAACATGTGCACCCAGGGGAAGCTTTCTCTGAGGTTTCCAGGGCCCTTGAGAGAACTAAAATTGCAAAGAAATAGATTCACATAATGCATTGATTTCACTGTCTCAAAGTGCTTTAAAATTTTATCCCAACTGTTCACAGAACTAGTTCAAATGCTCCTTGCTGTGTTTTTCAGTCAAATCTTTCCACTGAAAATTCAACATGACAGAAAGTAAATAAAAAGAAATTATTTTGGAAAAAAAAAGTGCAAGCAAAACTATTAATTTCTCAACGCCATGTTTTTTGAACAAGACCTCCATCATAAAAATATTTTATAAGGCCATCTTCTCATCAGATGAGTCCCAAAAAGACACCAGTTACCCCTTGCCCATGGTACTGTTCAGTCCAGTTCCATTTTAAAGACAACTCCATGGCTGGTGGTGGGATGCTGCTGCACTCTTGCTGCTCTATTCTAGTTTTTCCAACTGCCAGAAGTGAGAAAGCATTTTACTGTTAAGGCTTTCCTCAGTGTTGAACACATCTAGGAAGACCAGCAGTATAACTGGAGCATTGGTGGCAGTATTTATCAGTGTATAATTATCTGCAGACAGATCCAAATCTCATCATGCATAAAGGCATCAGAGGGCACTGCTTTTGCTTTTCCCAAGAGTCAAATGTTTTTTCCTAAAGCAAATATAAAAAAAAAAATAAGGAGAACACATCCCATGGTCTCATTCCCACAGGGCAGATTTTGTTCTCATTTGCTCTAAAATCAGGAACATCAATAAAGTGGCACCAGTCCGACTGTGCTTAGAATCAAATGTCTAACCTTGTACTTTCAGATAGCTCACAGCATTGAAATAATGCAGTGCTAACATCAGGTTAAATCCTGTCTCACTCAGTTTTGCCAGAGTGTTTTCCATCACCTTCAGTGGGGCCAGGATTCCACCCAGAATATTTTGCTTTCTTTAAGGGAAGAATTTGCATGCACTCATCTGAAGGAAAGTACAGTGACTTGCTGAAAGTACTGCCTGTGCCGAGCACGGAAACACCAACAGGAAACAATTGGCTGCGTTAATCCTCACTGTTGGTTTTTGAAGCAAAATTGCAGAGAGTTTTTTCCTGACTTTACTTCTCATCTTTGCAACAGCCTGGACGTGCTTTAAAAATAATCCGTGCGCAGAACAGGGTTAAAATATAAAATATCACAAACCCAAACCCCTACACCAAGAGACCAGGGACTCGGGGAGAGAAACTGCTAAACGCTTCTTGTCAGTCTAGAAACTATTCCACTGCTAAACCTGCTCATTTCAGAGATTTATTTTGCTAGAAAGGATTTTAATCTTCACATTTCAGTTCCTCAGAGGAGGCAAGAATCTTCCAAGTGTAGAGTCTGCAGCAGCGGTGAATCAACTATTGTAATATGCTGCCTCTTAAAATACTTCAGGGTAGTCAGGCATTAGGAAGGCTCCTATTTTGTGTGAACTGATCAAATACAGATGTTGCCAAAGAGTTGACCTTATTGACCGTGACTTAACTAGAGATTGAATGGCAGACAGACGGTCAGAAGTAGGGTGAAACCATGTTTTGGCGGTAGGGTGTAAATGTATATACAGTTTACAGGATGTGAATGACACCAAGCAAACATCTGTTCTATTGATAAATACTTGTTTTACTTCCAAAAATTTTTATCCCAGGGAAATGTGTTATGTGTATATATATATGTATGTATGTAACACATTCTGCCCAATATTGTTAGGTGTCTTGTGTGCATGTCGTGGTCCTGGAAAATCCTTGAAATTGGAAAATATTAAAAATGGTACTAACTTTTCTTTCTTCCTGCAATATCAGATTTCATATAAAACTCATCAGCTGAGCTGAGTATTAGTCTTGATCAATGGCAGGAAACCAGGGGATCAAATGTTAATAAATCAGAAACAGATACCTCCACTTGAGCAGAGATATATCACCAACCTGAAAAATAGGGCAAATTATTTGACAAATTTTATATGCATATACCTAGAGAAAAAAAGCTTTTCATAAGATTCTTTGAAAACTGAAACAAAAGACAAATGTGGAGAAAAAGTAACTTAATGAGGTAATGAACATAGAACATGAAGTCAAAGAGTCCTAAAAATACCTTTGTTTTCTTTTGGATTGACATAATAAAAAAAGATTAAATGAAAAGGCTTTTGCTAATACAAAACCAACATATTTCTATGGCAAATTAGCTCTGTCCTACTGCTGTGTGCTCCTTGGGTGAGGGTAATGAAGTAGCAGACAAGGCCTGGTTTAAAGTGTCATTACCTTTTCTCGAGAGCTAAATAGTAACATCAAAATTCCAACAAAAAAATGTACATCAGGTCTGAAGTGCTCAGAGAGACACAGTGCTCCCAGTATCTTGGAAACTTGTAAAGGCACAATGACCAGCTTTAATTTTAATATTTTTAAGGTGTGATGCTTAACTCTGTTAGCTCAAAGTTCCTTATATTAATTTTAGACAGCACCCTTGGAGTGTGGTCTTCTCTTCAATTTGAAACTATTTGCTCCTGTGCATAGCCTACTAAATTTAATTAGAAAATCCTGGTACGCCAGCAGGACAAAATTTCCCTTCCTTCCTATTTTCCCCTTCCACAATATATCACCTAGAGTAATTAGGACCAGGGAGGGATCATCTTCACTGGATTAACCTTAACTAAATTGTATGCATTCAACATGTGCTCTTTTGATTAACTTGAGCCTGGACTGCTGCCTGTGGTACACCCACCTTGTAATTCTACACACTTAATTAATTTCAGATGAACAGCAAAAAGGATAAGCTGAATTCTCCAATTAATAAACTGATATTAGTTAATGTATTTTAGCTTAACTTTTAATTTTCTTCCTGTGTAGGGATAGGAAAAACAGAAAATAGGAGAGGGGTGGAAGGGAGCAAGCTTTGCCAACGAGCTTGTAACGACTTTTCAGGGCCTGATCCTGCAGCAGTCTAAGCAGATAACTTTCCCCCCGACAAGGAGAGGAATTTTGGCAAAAGAATCAGTCCCTACATTTAAAGTATAAAATGTAATAGGCAGGAACAGGATTTTTTTTCTCTTTCAAAATGATAAATAAGCATTATTTAAAACCTCCTCACCTTAACTCAGTTTTCCATATGGTTTCACTCATGCGTGGGTTTCCCTCCTTATTAAAAAAAAATATTATAATGTCACTGGCTATGGGCCCAATCCTCCAGGCCTTAGTCCCACAGGCTAAGGCTATTTTTCTCTTCTCTACTGTCACGGGGAGCTGCCTAACAGCCCCATCTTAGATGCATTTGCCCAGATAAGTAACTTTGCTTTTGAGTCTAGCCCTTGTGAATTCAATAGTATTTATCAGAGGAATTGAATTACTCATGTAGAAAAATATTTGCAGGAATAGATCCTAAAAATGTTACTGGAAACAAAAAGAAACATCCAAAGATGGACAAAAGGGAAAGACTTCTTCCTAGTTCTTTTTGAACGGAATTAATTCAGTTGCTAATTATTAAGCAGGGCTCTTAATCTTCTCTGAGCGAATTGCAGTGAGTACTCAGTTTCTTGTTTTTAATGTGTAGCACTGCTGAGGTTTCTCTCCAAAATTGGTAAATGTGTGGTTTCAATAAAATTGATAGGATTAAAGTGAAATCTGCCTGTAAGTATTTTGCTGAAATGGAGATTGGCTGTTCAGTGTCTTACTGAATTGAATACTGAGTGAGAGCAAAATCAAGTTTACAGAAAACAAGATATATATATAGTCAGATGTGGTTTTTAAATTAATTCTGTCTCTGTAAAATCATTCACTGTTTTTCCTCTCTAGAAATCAATATTCTAACAAATGCTGCAAGAAAAATAAAACAAATATTAGCTATGTAATTCTACTGGAGATATTTTTAAGGTAGATATCAACAAGCTGTTTGTGCATGATTTATATTGACCGTCAGTTACTTGGTTTTTCTACTAATAAGTATAACAACAAATAGCTGTAAGCAATAAGATGGCCTAGCAAGAATTTTTTGTTTCCTAATTACTATTTAATTACTTCATCAGGTCATCAAGTAGTATTTTAACATTTGTCTACTACTAAGAGATAGTAAATTATTTGCTGATTTGATTGATAATCCTTCAAAAATCACGTGAAGTTTATTAGGTAGGAGCATTATATAAATTTTTTCGAACATTTAAATGGCTAATGAGCCTTTGTCTCTCTGCAAAAGGTGCTTTGACACTTTAATCACTTCAGTAATCTCCCAGTTCTTGTGGATACCTTTGACGGCCTTACCTCCCACTTGTAATTCTTTAAAAAGAAATCAGACAAAACAGTTTGAATAGTAAAATCCCTTATGAGAAGGGAGGAAGTAATGATAGATAGTCTTAAAGTAAATTTGTCAGTATTTTGGGTCATTTTAAAACTATGGAACATATGCAACTCCTGCCAAATTTCCACAATATTTCTTTTGATAAAATTCATTGAAATAAAAAAAAAAAAAAAAAAAAGCTTACATTTTTAGGTGTCTGTTTACAAACACTTGGGAAAATCCAAAGAATACTTGTGATATAGAAAAAAAGCAACAGGGACTGCAGAAAATAAAGGGTTGCTTAATACTGACTTACCTTGTAGCCCGTCAGTGTGCGAGATCTTCTGGCTGAATACATTGTTTTTATTAGTGTCAAGTACTTGATTTAAAGTGAGACCTCGTCACCTTCCAGAGAGATATTTTTCCTGGAGTATATGCACGAATCTATTTATCTATTGAGTGTGAGTGTGTATATACACACACCTAGCAGTAGGCCTGGTTAGTGTCGGCTTGACTGAGAGAGGATGTTAGTAATTACTATTTCTCTAAACACTACTTTAGCATAGTTTAGTGTATCAGCTGGCTTCTGCTGCCAGAGTACCCCTGTTGCCTACTGGAAGCAGCTGTAGAGCCCAAAGCCACAATAAGAGCCATTTCCATCTCCACGGATCTCAGTGGCTTTTTGCTGTCAATTCACAACAATGGGATTGTGCTTAGCCATGTTTCAGGGTGGCTGTGGGCAGCAGGGAGCATCTTTGGGCAATATTGCATGAGAAAGCCCAGGACTGGTGTAGGTCCAGGCTGGTTGCTCTCCCAGATGGGAGAGACTGGGGAAGCAGAGCCATACCCACGCTGCTTTATGCCCACTGAGCCAGAGCAGTTGGCCACGGAGGAGAAATTAAGCCTTGGCTGATGCTGAAAACAGCAGTCACAGCAGTTCTGTAGGAGCTGGAACTTTCCCCACACCTGCATAGGGATGCTTCTGCAATGGACTTTCTCTGGTTCCCCATTCCTTCCTTGGGAATGTGTTTTCCAAGGGTCACATTGAAACAACAAACTCAAGTTGAGAGTTGTTAATCTGGCAACTGATGCTGTAAACTCTTACACAGCTATTTTTCCCTTTTGCAGGCAACATTTCTACTGTTTTACAAACAGATCAAGTGAAGTTCTCTTACATTGACACTAAGACAAAAACCAGCCTGTGTGCATTAGCAGTAGAATGAGTCCATATTAAGAAGAGCTTCTGGTCTTACATTTTATGAGCACAGTAAATCAAGAGCATTAAGGAAAAATAGGACATTGCTGTTTCATGCAGTGTTTGCAACACAGAAGTTTTCTCATGCAACACTAACTGAGAAATAAATAAGTAAATCTTCCCCTCACATTTATTATTTTATAGTTAGATGACTTTTGAATCTCTCTTAGCTCTGAAGAGTTCCTTAAAACAGCAGGTCTGGGTTTTTGTTTTGTTTTAGATTGTGGTTTTATTTTAAATGTTTGTGTGGTCTCTATAGTACCTTTCCCATTAAAAGGTAAAGCTTGCCTGGTGTTATGCTGCACAGCATGCTCCTTCCACAGGCTCTCTATGTGTGTTGATTTTCTAAAACAGCTCTTGAAACTCTTCTTTACATGCTTGAGAGGCTTCCATAGTATATCACCACCTGGAATGTTATTCATGTTTAATTTTTACCTTGAAGTATTCTTACATCAAATCGTTAATCTCTATTGTTCAGTTTTGACTACAGTATTATTAAACAGTCTATTAAGTAAAAAAGAAACCTAGGGAATATATAAAAAGGCACAGTATTATTCTGATGACAGCTTCCTGGTGGTCCATCATATATAAAACCAGCTATTAGGAATATGTTTCAAACTGGCACCATAACACATATTCCGTAGTTGTTAAATTTAATTGCATAAATAGTTACTGACTGTATTTGGACAGTTTTAAAAAAGCAAATGTGTAGTGTATCACCCCATGAACAACATTCATGGAACATCCTCAACTACCCCAGCTAGGAGACAAGCTCCACTTTTTGTCAATAGTATCTACAGCAATTAGCTCTGATATTGAGCAAAATTAGAACTCGATCCTTCAAGCATTTCTACACATGAGTAGTCCCACAGGGACCAATCAATGTCCTCTGTAGTCATGGAAATATTCGCATGCATATGGTCAATCATAAGGATATGTTTTTCAGGAATGGGGTGGTTTTTCCTAACAGTGAGCCATTTTTAGGGTTCAGTCCTGCTTTCTCTAAATTTTGGTAAAACATCTCATGTTAGTCATTGTAGGTTTTTGGGCAAATGCAAAATAAATTCTGAAAACACATTTTTCCTTCCAGTGCAGTGACTGCTCTTAATATTAAACCCTATTCTTGACATGGATAACCACCCAGCAGGGTGATACAGAATACAGGATAACTTAGGCATAAAGTGATTTTTCTGCAGCCTACATGGTTCTTTCAATATTGACACTCACTCTGCACACTTTCAGTTGTTTTCTTAAAAGTGAAGGTAATGCCTTGGTTGGATACAGAGTATTCTTGCATTGGCAAAAGCCAGTGAAATGCAGTGCCTTTTACAGCAGACATTTCTCAGCTGTAATGCAATTGGTACTATTTATTGAATGACTTCCACCAAAGGCAGAAGAAAGATAAAGCTGCTGCTTTCAATTATGCAATCAAGAATGTAAAAAAACAAAGCTGTAGATCTGGTATGGAAATCATTATAATTGATAAACTGAGTCAAACAACAATGGTGTTTGTGCTAATCACATATTAGAAGGCTGCTATTGTAGTTGATTTTGCTACAAAATGGAAAACAAGGGATTATAAAGTCGGCTGACCTATCCCAAACCATCCTGCTTAATCAACTCAGTTCTAAATCATTGTTGGCTTAGACAGTAATCCAATATGCTAGTTCCACCAGATTCTCTGCCATCACTATTTCAGAAATCAATATTGAACCTAAATCAGACTCCTACTAAGAATTCTGCAGTAATGATAGCCCTGCTATCAAACATAAAGCGGCTTGCTTTAAATTCATTTGTTGCATTCATGGTTATAAAGATCAAAGCTACAGCCTTTGGGCCAAGGGCTCTTAACAGACTCCCTCTTCATAGATGTTTCAACTCTCTGTGACAGGTAGGGGCTGAGACCTTCCAGCTCTGGATGCTGTTGAGAACAGAGCACTCTGAAAATACGTTTCTGTCACAGGAGAAACTCTGAGATCCCTTTCTCTATAGCAAACAGAGAGGGCTGCATCTTCCTGAGAAATAATGGAAGTCCTTTTTCCAAACCACCACATCAGCTGAGTTGTCTCCCCTCCCTCCTTTCCCTAGGAAACTTTTCTCCCCGGCCCTGCCCTCCTCCAGTGGGGACCCCCAACCCTGCCTACTTACCCAAAAGGGATCTCCAGCCTGCCAACCTGCCCTTGCTGGCCCCATGCAGGTGAGCCTGTGCCATTACCAACTCGAGAGCAGTAGGTACTGCCACCTCCCCTGCCCTCGCAGGGACAGGCAGCACGTACAAGTACCATGAATAGTCAGTGTGGTGGGGGCTCCAAAGCCCTTGCAAATGTCACCAATAATCTAAATCAGGGCAGTGCAGAGAGCAGCCTGACTACAAAGCCAGCAAGCAATAAATGTGTTTAAATATCAGTAGGAAATCTGCTCTATTGTTGCTCATGGAAATTGACAGCTAGTGAATTAATCAACATGAATCTACTACTAAGCAAGAAGTAAGGATCAGATGATCTTCATAAATTACAAGAGGTTTCTCTCTCTTTGCTTCTCCTTGAATGACTGGTTGAGACAACGTGAAACTGTTTGTCTGTTATGCTAATTAGATCCCCCAATCTTATAAAAGATACTACTCCTGAGAGGAAGCCATGTGTATAAAATAAAACCATGCAATCTCCAGTACAGATAACTACCAAAGTGGTTATACCTTTGCAAAGTCTTTAAAAATGTTCATGCAAGATTAAGCCCAGAAGACATTAATTATTCAAGATACCAGAATATCACACATTTTCAGTTCTCTCTTTTAGCAAAAAAAAACCCAAAAAAGTGTCTCAACACAATGACTTTAACTCACAGTCTTATTTTCTAGAAGTTTTTGTTTTGTTTTATTTTTTCCATTACCATTTCCTATAAACAGATATATTATAAGTAACATACTTACACTTCAGGAATGTCTTCATTTTTATCCTGGCATTCACATCTGTCCCTGTTTAATGCTCTGCTGGTGGTCTGGCTCCATGGTATGCCCACTGCAATGTTCATCTTAAACAATATTTACATTGATTAGGGACCCCAGTGCACTAGAGGCACTTACTAGAAAATGAACACAATACCCTGGGATAACAGCGAATATCTAACTGTTTTATTTTTGAAGTTTTTTTGAATGTGTTGTTTAAGTGCATAAACAGTGTCAAAATGGAAATGTGGTGGAGAAGGACACTGTGTGAATGTATAACATAAAAATCTGTGTGCAAAATGTGCAGTGCATGTAAGGAATTGACAGTGATGTATTTTTATTCAAGTTACAGTAGTATCTGTTGCAAATCTGAACATTTTCGTCTATGTGTATGCCCAGTAAAAACTCTTTCCTGACATTAAAATCTTATGAGCTTAGTAACATAAAATTGGAGTAGCAATGCATATTTGTAAAAAAAAAAAAAGCAAACCTATGGCAGGATTTAATATTTTGTCTTACATCACATAACATATTAGTGGCGAAACCAAAATTGAAACCTACATTTTGTTCTGAATGCGAAGAGTACCGAAGGGGTATAAAGGTCTTTTCAGATTGAGGGCCTGAGCTGTTAAATTTGGAAATATTCCAGCTGAGTGGTGCTATGGAAAGCCATGACAAAGCTCTTGTGAAAGGCTGAAAAAATCAGAGCATAGCTTGGGCGAATTTCTTGAAGCAGTTTTAGTATGGGACCCCAGACCTCCAATTGGGATGATATTCATCAGGTCACTGAAGAATAGGGAGCACAGACGTTCTGAGGAGCAACTGCACAGACTAAGAGGATGCTTGAAAAACTGCTATTTTTGGTCTCCCAAAAATCTAGCATTTTCATACCTGGCAACAGAAAAATTGAAATGTTACTGTGTGGGAAGTGCTCAGAAGCATTTGCAGAATAAGCGGAGAAACAATCTGCAAGGACTCAGGGAGAAGGGATATCAAATAAGAGGGTGGTGTGAAGCTCAGAACCGGTCAGTTTTCTCCCCTCTACCATCAGCTGCTTCTGTCTCCAGTTACATCCTGCAAAGAGAAAGTAAGCTGGAGGAGAGAATGACAAGGATCATATATGTCTTCTTCATGTTCCATGTTGCTGAGGGGATTCATGGTCATTCTGAACAGGCCAGTCCTGAGAGCAGCCACCTCTCTGGGGCCTCACAGGCAAGAGCAGTGTGTGATCTGAGAGGAAAGGCTGAAGCCATGAAGTCCAAGCCCCTCACTCCAACCTGAGCTCAAGGAGAACATGTGCCCACAGTGTGCCATGCCACAGATGTCAGAGAGCTCCAATAACTTTAAAGTGGACACAGAGTAAGGAGGAGGAAATCCATCAGTGCACTCGGGGAATCATATATAAGAGGTGCTGGTGACATCTTAAAGCATTAGCAAAGTCTGTCTTCTTCCTCTGGCTCAGAATAGCAGTTTCTGTCTGTCTATGAAAAGTTTCTGGTGCACTTGATGTTCCACAGAATTATACCCCCATTAAGAGAGAAATTCTCTTTTCAGCTTTCTCCTTGGTTCAGAAAGGGTTTGAGGAGACCAGAAAAGGTGGTGTGAAAATTCTTAGCTGAGAACCACAATAGCAGGAAACACAAGTCCTCTTTTTATGACAGCTTACAAATTTGCTTTTAGGTATAAAAACTATGTGCATATGTGCTTTTACCTGTTTAAATCTCCACAAAAGCTGATCAATATGTATCTATCTTAGCAAAAGTCTTGTGCTGATTTATTAGCTGAAGAGTAACATGCTTTCTGCTGCTCTTTATTAAAATATTGTTGATGATGATGGAGAGGGAGATAATCCATTTTCAGAAAAAGACAGGAAAACACTCCCCTGAAAAATATCCTTTTGAATTAAATGGTGTCCTTGTATTTTTTAATCTCAGAACCCTGTACTTAGCACATGAATTATCCCAAAAACTTAGGGATGGGAAAGAGCAGTCATTAAATGCTGGGAACCAAAAGAAAGTTTATATGTACAAAATGTCACTTTACTGCAGCACATGAGTAAAAAACCATCTGTCTGAAAAAGTGATTGATTCTGACATATGTGAAGTAGGTATAAGCAAATAAAAAGTGATCCCTCTAAATCTTGTTTTGCAACATGTAAAATAATGCAAGCTATATATTTAAGATGCAACCCAAATTAAATATGGTTGTGTTCAATCTGTCTGTGAAATAAGATCTACTGCTACTTTTTATGTCACAGAAATTCCTTAGGACTGTTTTATGAACCCTCACTAGTTTATTTTTTAATATTAAAAGATGGAAAAAGGCCTCTTTCTGTTTTGCTGTTCTCTACCAGTGAGTCATGGGTCCCTTGCTGCTCCGAGAGGAAAGTTGTTTTAGTAATTCTGGAAATAAACTTACTGCTGAGTCAGCATCACAACAGAAAATGACAAGTTTGAAATTAAGAAATCTATTAGAAAGAAGAAGTAATGGTGTATCTCTCAGCCTCACCCGTTAGAATTGGCTGGCACGTCAAGAGCTGATTTAGCTAGTGCCATATGTACTGGACATGAGAAATGTATATTGGCAGGACAAAAAATCAGGTTCCTTTTATGGGAAAGAGGAGAAAAGAAATCAAGGTAAAAAACAGGGTAGGGATGGAAGCGGCCTTAAGTGTTTTACTGACCATGGCACTCCACCCTAAAATGCTTAAATGTAACCCTAAAGCAGATCAGTTTGAAGAGATTTTTGCTCGCATTTTTCTCTGCTAGGGGTTTCCAAACAAGCAATTTTAATAGCATTTCTAAGTGAGTGTATACTTACAGATAAACCACTGGCATTTTGCTACTCTGTTTATCTGGGATTCTAGATTTAACGAAGAAAATAATTGGAAACAAAACATTTCCCAGCAATCAGTCTACTCTTTCTGATTTGCTAAACATGTCCATATGTAGTTATTGCTTGTATTTGGAAGATTGGTAGCAGTTTTAGAGGAGAACTATGGTACGACTGCAAATTCAAGTAGTCATTTGGCAATCATAGGGGGAAGCCTTTGTCTTTTTTTTTTTTTTTGGTAAAGGGAACTCAGTAATTTACTGCTACTTGTGCCTTAATATTGAACAACATTTTAAATGGCATATTTTTAGTCTGTCATTCAATTTTTCAAACAGTACCCAATACCTTGCTGTGGAGGAGAAAACTGCTGCATCCTTCCCCTCTGCACCTTTGGGCTTGATCCTGCCCTGTCAGGTGTCCACAGCCCACCTCTGCAGCCACCACTGTGACGGCATCGACCCTTTGTGTTCTCTGAAATCTGAAAGAACTTTTGCCAGTGACTTGTTTTGACGAGATTCAAAGGCCAGTGAAACAAATATGAATCTTAAGACTGATTTCAATTTTATTTGAATTTGAGTAATTAAAAAAAAAGCAGTCTCTGTTAGGCAGAACTTCTTAAAATATTGCAGTTCTCTGATTATAATTTGTGTTTTAGCCCACTGAGATGCTCGTGAAGTCCCTCCTGACTGTACAGAAGCTATTCACTGGAATCTTTCACTGTCTTTATTTGTTTCTTTTCTGTCTTTAAATACCTTGCTGAACAGCGGACCTGAGGCTTACTGAAGTCTTCTACAAACACATAAATATTTCCCAGTAGTAATAACATGGTACTAAATATTGATATGACTTTATATTAAAAGTGTCACTGTGACTTAAGCTACAATGTTTTTGCAGAGGAGGAGAAAACATTAGTACGAAACAATGTGCTTGCTAAATAATTTTACACAAAGAGTTTTCAGAATTACAGCTTAAAAAACCCAACATTAATATTCCCTGGGACTTGTTGCTAGCAAGTGTCACTATGAAAGAGAATGAAAAAACTTACTGTGAAACCTCTGAATCCCTTTTCTCTTTTCTCTTTTCTTTTCTTTTCTTTTCTTTTCTTTTCTTTTCTTTTCTTTTCTTTTCTTTTCTTTTCTTTTCTTTTCTTTTCTTTTCTTCTCTCTATCTTTTCTTTTCTTTTCTTTTCTTTTCTTTTCTTTTCTTTTCTTTTCTTTTCTTTTCTTTTCTTCTCTCTCGCTGTAGCCTGAATATGTGCTGAAAAGTCAGAATTGTGCAGAAGAAAAATATTCCAAGACACTGTAAAAGTGCCTTTCCCTTTCTCTCAGCCCGAGGGAACACTGACTATTTCAATAATCGGTGAGAACTTTTTGGTTATGATTTCTGTTTCCTTTCTCTGTTTCTCCCTCCCTCTCAATTTTTTTCCACCATCGTATGAGTGTTTTCTCAATAAAGGAAGTAGAAGAGCTGCGTGACAGCATTTATTTAAAGAAAATACAAAATGTGTATCAAAATGAGAGAGAGTTTAAAAAGAAAATATGAGGTGGGAATTATAGTCTTAAGAGAGGGGCAGAAAGATGGCAAGTACTGAGAGCAAATTATAAATACTGAGCTTTTGCTCAGCATGAAAAGCAGCACCTATAGAGAACAAATTCCATACATTTTACCTTTATCCCAGATTCACTGGGGATCAGTGCTCTGACTGGAATAACTGTGAATTATCGTCAGTATAATGGAATCCTGCAATTTACCAAAAGGAGCAGGAAAAATGGACTTTCGCTAGAACTTTCATACTTTTCGCTCAACCTTCACTAGTCAGGCATATGGACTATGTTAGCACTTCGGGTTACTGGCCCAAAGTCAACCTTGAAAATTAATTTCCCAGAAATACAGAAATTGCCATTTTTCACACCTTAGGTAAGGAAGGCCAAAACAAGTAAAGCTAAAAGTATTCAAATGCTAGCTTTGAATCAGTTGACTTCCTCTGAAATAGCAGCTATACCAGCATGACAGAAATTTTTGTATACAGAGGCATGTGACCCATCGCAAACCTGGTTATAATTATGGATTTCAAAACAGTATCTAATAAGCTGAGACCCAGACAGCAGTGCACAGCAGTGGAACACGTCCAGTATTCATTAAAGACGTCCAATCTAGAAGTCCAGGGTTTAAAGACGGTTTTCAGACACAATTTTCCCACTTGTCTCAGGAATAAGGTAGAATAGCAAAAACAGAGGTAATAAAACGTGGTCAACCTCAATGACTTGGCGTGCATTCTTGGCAATAGCAAAATAGAGAGACCACAGCTTAGCTCTGAGAGTGAACTTGCAACACCCTGAATTTTGCATCCTTTTTTTTCCTGTGGCTGTTTTAGTTGGATCAAAAAAATAATCCATTTGCCCATATTTTCAAAGATGACACACCAAAACCTCATCTACCATAAAAATACATTTAAACGCACCACTGTCTCTGGGAAATAGCACATTTCTCTCTGGGAATTATTTTGATTCACCAATTATCACAAAAACTGGAAAGACATATTGATATCCAGTAAAGATGGAAGAAGAATTATGGAGTGGACGGATAAAATCCCAATCCTTTACTTGGCTTTTCTGTTACGGCTTTTGGGCCCGTATGAGAACACCTCTGGCTAGGTTGCCTGCAGTGTCTGAACCTGTAAACCCTGGATTTAAAATCAGGCTCTTGGAGGTAAAAGGTGAAGCCCATTAGTGAATAGACAGAGCAGACTTGTAAAATTCCATATCTGCTATTGCCACAAAGGGGGAACATGTCCCAGTGCCAGGGTGGGAAGTATCCCGATTAACTATCCAGCCTATGGTTGCCAAAATGAGAACCAAAAGTGCAGTGTGTGAGTACGTACATACATAATCATCCAGATGAGCTTTTACCTTTGGGTTTCATATTTGTAATAACTCGCCCAAATGTCAGTATAATTTACAGTAATAAAGCCATGTGTATTTGCTATTATATATTTTTTCAAAAAAAGAAAGCATCTTGGACACATGGCAATGGTAAACATTATCCTCCAAATGGTGCTTATTCGTAGGAAAAATAACCCTTGTTTTAACAGACAGGCATTTTCTGATGGAAAGAGTCTTTTGCAGATGTACCTCTCATTGAAAAATACCCCATTTGCTGAAAAAACCAAGGCTGACTGCTTAGGAGACTGATGTCCATCTATTACAAATCCATGCTGCAAAAAACACGGAGGAGATTGTGACTTTAAAAGAACGAGTTTCATTGTTTGGCTTCCGCAAAGTGCGAGAGGGATGCAGAGGGTGAAATCTCTGGATAATATACCAAAATAAACACTTCAAATCTAATATACACACAGAGAGAATTGTTAAAGTGTAACATTCCCTAACCTAATACAAATTTTTGTACAACTTAATCTGTTAGAAAGAAAAAAAATTATCACCACGCTTATAATATGTAATCTCTTAACTTGATTAGAAATATTTCTCTGGACTGAGAAATTTCTGACTTCTGAAGGTGGGCAGGTAATCTGTATCATTCTGAACCATGCCCAGAACCAGGACTGTAGGTCAATATGTACCAGTCCTGGGGCATGATGGTCTTACTCTTACCCTTGAAGACCAGAGGCCTTTTCCAGTCAAGCACGGTGCAGGATTGAGAGCAGAGGCCATGATGATGTGTAGGTGCTGAGAGAATCACTCAGCATCTCGAGGGGTCAGATTGCAAAGCCCTGAAACAAGCACAGCAGGGTGCAACACAGTAAAAATTAGATTTGCCACCCAAAAAATAAAAGTAGATGTGACTCACTTTCACTGAAGTTTAGACATATCAAGGAACAAAAGCCATTTGAGTCCTCATTAAATTACCATGGCAATATCTTGAAATTTTCCCTCAAAAGCAGATCAGAAGTTTAGCCAGGTTTCTGGAGCAAAGCATGAAATCCTTTAAAGTAAATAGCTTCCCATTTCTCTCTGTTTCACAACAGCTTCCTTCCTCTTGTGCAGGAGTCCTGGGGACCCAGGGATGACTGGGGCCGTCTGCCTCCCATGCAGCGTGCCTGTCCAGCTCTGCCCTTGCATGGCAAAGGTCCATGGGGATTTGCCAATTTGCTCGCTCTGACAAGATGAATATCTCAATTACAAATTCTCACCAAGCAGCTAGAGACCCCTTTTTTTTTGTTTCTTGGGGTGGGCTTAAGGAAGCTTAAGGAAAGAAGAGAGAGACAGAGATGTGAAGGCAGATCAATGTTTGCAGTTATCAGGTAGGGCTTTGTTGCTGAAATAAGTCCCACTTTTAAAGTGCACATCTTGTATTTTAACAGCTAGTGAAAGAAAAACTCCTGAGTATCTTCCAGAAAATTTGTTTTTGCTGCTCCTTATCCATGACCTCCTGAGCTGATTCTCATCAGAGGTAGCAGCAGCCTGCCCTTTCTATTCTTCCAGCTTTTCTGGCATCTGTTCCTCTCCCCCACTGCTGATATACAAGACTGAACTAGTGCATGAGAAGGCAGGGTGTTTGCTTTCAAATAGGAAGAAAAAAGGACAGAGTCCATCTGGGGTACGAATTTAACCATGGGTTCCTTGTATGACTGTGACTGTGTACCATCCTAATTTCCCCTTGAAAATATGACACGGATGGAGGCTGTTGAATACATTCATGCTTGAAATGAATTTAAGCAACACTGTGCTAAAGGGCAAGGAGTGCTTCATTTCAGAGGGAGGTCAGACTCTCCTGCTATCCCAAGATGTCACAAGGAACGACTTAAAATAACTGCCAGGAGTCGATTCCTCATTTGCTGTGTACCAATTAAGTGGGACTCGGCGTGGCTTAGGTCATGTATAGATGCTGGTGAATGTAAACGCAGCCAGGCTCTTGCATCCCCCCCTCCTGAAGAGGCTGAGGAGATGGGCAGACCCCTCCAGCTGTGCTGTGCATATGCCTCCCTTCACCCTTCCTGCTACAGATTGATGCTTCCAGTGAGCACTGGTACGGGGATGGATGGCATCCAAAATGACTCATAACAAAGAGCATATGGCAGGACTAGATGTAGCAATCTAACATCTGTTGCACTGCTTATTATTAACATTTCTCACTTCTCTTGGAGCTAGTAACCAAAACCAATAAATATTGTCTTCACAAATCCTACCTGAGGAAATCCCATATCCTCTTGGTTTTTGCACCACTAATTGTGTGCAGAGCAAAAGATGAGAATTATTTTATTCTTTAGGCATTTTAAACAATCCAAAATTCTCTCACTCAGAGCTGTTTGAACAAGCTACAGTGAACAATAACTTGTCTTTTAGTTTATTCATGTCCTAAAGGTTTAAAGGACTCCTATTCCAGATCCCAAGAGCTGAAGTTTTGTTGTTGCTGCACTAAGGTGAAGGGGATGAATTAAAAACAAACAGGATGAAAAAATGTCTTCCAAGAAAGTAAATACAGGGTCAGCTCATTGTACAGTCTCACTTACAGTACGGTAACAGCAACTGTGCCTAGAAAAGGAGCCGTTCCTGAAAGAAGAAAGAAACATTACCCCTATTCAATTATTTTTTTCTCAGACAATTTTTTTCAGAGAGAAGTGGGACTGCAAGCGCAGACACGTAAAAATGGAAAATCGGCTGATGAAGCAGCATGTCCACTTTGCAAAAGATTTGCTGAATGAATACATGAAATATAGTGGGCAGCCCCTCACAAACAGTGATTAAACCATGTATCAAAACTAACACTTCGATCATAAAAAGGTATCCAAAGAACAGCGTTGTGACTGGATGATCTAAGTTACTCCCTTTCAGCCGAGAGCTGGAAATAGTTGCCAACAAAAATGTTAGGATTTGACAAGACTTGGCAAATTGCTGGGATATAAAATCATGTTTTGTGAGTTATAAGGCCTTCCAGGAGATGTGACAAATCCTGAAAAAGGGTGGAAAAGCATGCACAGTCCACAGAAACTTACTCCCTTTTCATGGACCTGCCAAAAGAAAGGAAATATGAAAAAAAAGTGCACAAGAGACTTGCCAGTGCCAGACTTACGATTTCATTTAATAAGCACACTTCATAAAATGTTGAAAAAAAATTATCGTAATAAAGACTATGCATATTATTATGAACAGTGACTAGTTCAGAAAGCAAAATGTTAAATTTTTGCCCTGGGGACAGAGAAGCTATTGATATTGGGATCAAATGTCCTAACCCAAAGAGAAACACCTGAAAAAAAGTAGAGTCCCATTAGTGGTCCTCTCTATTGTGTATAGTTTTCCTTCTTCCCTATCCCCTAGAAACTGATTATTATTGATATTCCAAATGTTAATGGTAATGGTAGGAGTCATTGACTGCTATTGTCCCAACTCCTTTCAAAGTGAATGAAATCTAGAGGTGTGCAGGGCAGACCTGGAGGAGGAACAAGAAAATTGCTGTCAGGTGTGTGAGGCATTGGATGTTGTCCTTCATCTGATCAGTCATTGTTCATAACAGGCAGGGGTGGGAAAGTGGGAATCAATTTTGTGCAGAGCACGAGTGTGACCGAGGAGAGAAAGCAGCTCTTCATGGAGCCTGCAAGCCACCTGAAGATTTAAAACACAACGAACATGTAGTAACTCTCCCTGACTCCTTCTGCAGGTCGTGCACTCGTGGTTTTAATGGGATTTCATCCCTGTTGGTGGCATGAGCAGAGAAGTGGGCCAGTGACCCGGGCTAACCAAACACCCTCTGCAGAGCTGTCTGAGCAGAAGGCAAGGATGATGCGAGCATTGGGTGGACCCAGAAGCGGTGAGACATCTCTAAGAAGGGGCTGAATATGAGAAAAACTTTTGGTGGCTGAGATAGCTTAGTAGACTATGGAAAAGCCTCAACAGAAACAGAGCCCAAGATCCTCACTCTGGAAATTTAAGCCTGAAAGCATGATGCTCAGAGCAATTATGTCACGGCAAGTTGTAGTGGCTGTGGGATTGGTTCAGTACTATTTCTAGCAGCTTCCACCATGCTACCCAAAATTTCTTTGGGGCTCAGATGTGGAAGAATGTGTCTTAACTGATAAACAAATGTAATGGAACTCCTCAAAACTGATCAAGTACAATATTTATTAGGAGAGATTTTACATTTTAAAAGACCTTAAGTAAAATGGAACTAATTGCTAAAAAACTTTTCCTTCCTTTGCTTTCTAGAAACGTGCCTCCTTTAATTTCCTGAGATAAAATGTGACATTTAGAATATAAGGTTGCTCATAATTAAGCATTCTAACACACATAGTGATGGAATTTATTTTTAAATATTGCCCTCTGTGACTGCCTCATGGGATACACATCCTGTTTTCCAGACGGTAACAGGATGCAGTAGTTGTGCCATTATGATTGTATTAGTGGATTTAATTATATGAATGGCTATACTAATTTTCCATTTTGATATGCATCATCTCCCTAGTCTCTGATAACAGAGAAATTCCACAATATTATCTGGAGCACAGTGATATCAGAATGAGCCCTCAAGCACAAATCTAAATTGGACACTTGCAACACAGCCGATATGCAGCTTAGCATATCCCTTACTCCTCACACTGCCTTCCCAAACCTCTTCTTCACATCTCAAGAGGACACAGGAGAATGTCTTGGACCAAAATACCCACATACAGTCATCCTCAGATCTTTTCAGCCTCTTCTCACTTTATCACTCCAGAATTGGATCAAAAAAAATGACAAAACAGTCTGTAAAACAAGTTTTCAAAATCCTTTAAAAATATATCAGATTCTCTTCCGGTTTGCCAGGACTGTACTTCCTCTACCAAATGCATTTGGTTCCCTATTTAGACTCCAACAACTAAATACACACCTCAGCTCTCAGCTCAGGTTGAATACAATTCAATTGTATTGAATAGTTGCCCTTCCATGCTCCCCTCTCTTTTCCCCCAAGTGGAATACCTATATAAATACATATATGTATATATGTGTGTACAGTAAATTTACTCTTGTATATACACACACTGAGGCAGAGAGAGAAGAATCTTAAAAATTACCTAATTGCTTACATGATTGCTTACATAGTGGCCTGGATTGTCATCTGAGAATATTTCTCTTGTTTCATTTGCTGCACAATCTGGCTTACTATAGTTTTATAGAACTCAAAATAGTTGCTCAAGATGTGATTATCTCCTTCAAGAAAATAAACAGAAAAATGTAGTCTAACCGCTTGCTACCCTAACATCTTCATTTATACCTAACTGCATTGCATTTCTGAGCAAAACACAATTTTTCTTGAAGAATGTGCCCTTGCATGCCCAAATATGCATCAACATCCACTTGCACCATCACATATACACAGTTCACAAGAATGTCTGACCCAGGCATGAGCTCCAGAGTAATTGTCTTCTGACATTAATTTTTTTTTCAGTCTGTAGTAAATAAGACACAAACTGTGACTGATGTCATCAGAGTTCAAAAGTGCCACCCCTTTAGTTGAGATGTCAGGTCTCTGAGAGAGTCATGCTTCAAGCCTGCTGCCAGTCATCTCATCACCAGTGAGTTTCTATATCCTTCTTTTGACATGTTCAACTCACAGAACAAATTATAGACCATATGAAGGTAATGAACATGTGGTATATAATATGTTTTAATATATGAAGGCTTAGCAATTTGAGAACTAGCACTTAGCCTTATTTTGGCTACTTCTGTTTCTTACTATTCTCTCTCAAGGGTTTTAAATAATGTCCACATGAACTGCAGAAGAATCTGACTTCTTTCTCTCTCTCTCTCCAAAATCATATCCTGTCTTAGAGCTGGCAGGAAACTTCCTAGAGGAAAAAATAAAACACATATTTTTAATTCAGTACACAGCCACACAGTTCTTGTACTGTTCTCAAAATTGCAATTTCCTCATTAATTATAAAGCAAAACCAAAATGATCCTATGAAGTTCTCCTCAGAATCAGAGCTGGAATGAACATGTACCATTATCCTTTCAAGGCATAATGTATTTCTGTTGTTGAGATAGGCTCAAAGTATAAAACAAATTGTAAATCCCCAAGTTACTTGTTCTCTCATCATAGACAATTTAGTTTCCAAGCAATAATCGAAGTCAACAAGGACAATCTGATATTTTTGATTCAGACCTGAACTCCAATATTGGATGTCCTGATGAGTCTCCCTTATCAAGAGCACATCAAATGTTACAGTATTAGAATTGGCCTTTACCCAAAAGCAGAAAGATGTTTTTGTTGTTAAATCTCAGAAACTGCTGGTACAAAGCAGCAGAAATATCCCACTGTTGTGTGGAAGGAGCTACACCAATGAAATACAGCCTAGTAATTTTCCACCATGGATTTTAGACAGGTAATGGATTGCTGATAGGCACAGAACTGCTGCTGGGAGAACTTCAAATGAAATCTGTCCTTTGATATTATGAAAAAGGAGTGGTTTGAGTAGGATTCCTAGATAACCCACCTCCCTGGATTCCATCATCTCCTTTGCTTTTTATTCCACTTGTGGTGGAGGAGAGGAAGAAACAGGATAACAGGAGGAAAAAGACATCTCTTGTTAGTGCCATGTAAACTTTCAGAATTGCAGAAAATACTTAAAACCATCCCTGGTTTTTACCCTCCATACAGGTCAAGTATGAAGTTTGGTGGACCCAAGGAATCATCTGCACAAGCTTTCTTTAACCTTTCCTGTGATGAATGTAACATTTCAGGTTCTTGCTCTCAGCTGTAGCACCCAGCTTTTCTAAACAAATAGGGCATTGCATGTGTCTGGCTAGGGCATAGATAGCTAAAACTGAGTGATGTCAGGCAGCACTCATCTTCTTCCAGTTTCAAACAGTGTTAGAGAAGATCATTGTGTTCAGACTGCAAACAGAAAGAGTTTTGAGAGAAAGACCCATTTAATGGGGGGCTCTGCCTGCAAAAAAACCCCCCATCATGGTATTTTCTACAGTTCTAGTTCTACTGGTCCAAAGTAAAGCTACTCTGCTGCACCATCTAGTGACAATGAGAATTGCCACTTCAGACAATTGATTTAATTAAAATATTACCCCTTTCCTCCAGGCTTATCTTTCATTAGCTACAGAGTTAAATCCCAGTGCCTTTGAAGCCACAGGAGACTTCCTGTTATCTTCAGTAGGCTGAGGATGTCATTAGTGCTCCTAAAACACTTCCAGTAATGCTGAAGGAAGAAAAATGCTCTCCTAATCCCAGTGATTCTTTCTGGCCATAGCACCACCATTCTGTACAGAAATGACACTGAAGCACAGAGTCCTGATGGAAATACAAACCTTCCCAAAGCTGTGGTTGCTCGAATCTCAGGTTTTGCTTTGGGAGACTCCAAGGCTCATTAACTGCAGTTCATTTTACCCTGGCCATTATATTAGAGGTGATACAAGTTTTGCACTAGGAAGCCTGTTTCTTTTATTGAACTCTCTTTACCATCAAACTGAGACACACAAAATACTCTCTCTTGGATGGAGGTCTGCGTATTTGTAACTTTGAGACTGAGCTTTCTCAGA
Organism: Corvus brachyrhynchos; assembly: GCF_000691975.1. NCBI lineage: Eukaryota > Metazoa > Chordata > Aves > Passeriformes > Corvidae > Corvus > Corvus brachyrhynchos. Next base: position 4,077,186 of record NW_008240122.1, read on the forward strand.
ACATGCAGTACCCTGAGTTAGAGATAATAGCTTTTTTAGAACTTAGCACTTGGCTTAGTTCAATGGAAAGTCCTTGGATTTCTATGGGATTTTTTTTGTGTCTGTCAAAGTTTTTCCACAGACAGCTGGATTCTCTAGCTTTCTCTGGACATCATATCAGGATAGCTTTGATGATGACAGGGCCATTGGATAAACAGCTAGCTCTGTACAGTTTATATGGACAATATAAGCACATTTAATTCATATATTTCACTCCTGATTTTTCTCAGCTTATTGATTACAATAAGCTCGTCATAAATATATAATTTTTAAGATAATTGGCTCTACAAATTTCCCCAAGTGTGTAGAAGAGGTGATTTGCTAAATGGCTGTTTCATGGTCTGACTAGCACTACGAGTGACATACGCCAGGGATTGGCTAGGTGGCACTGGTGCATACTTATGTGGTACCACGCAGATGTGACTGTTTATAATGGGATATTTGTTGGTTGTATTTCATGGGGTGTAATTGTTCATCTGGAGCTTGATGGTGCTATTGCTCTGTACTAATTATAGCACTGGTAAGGAAGAAGGATGCTTATACTTGGTTCTCCTTGAATCTTTTACCTTAAGTTCCCTTGTCTGCAAGCACAATGTTTGCTAGAGGAGGAAAGAAATCAACTACTTTCAGATATTACAAGCCCACTGCTTCAGTGCTGATGGTTTCTATGTCTTTTATACATTTCTAAATATCCAACACATTCTGCAAGTTTTGGCTCTGTATTATTTTTCCACACCTGAAGTACAACCAAGGGTAGACAGAGCAGCAGTCTTGGCTCTGTGGTGTTGTATGCATATCAAAAGGGAATAGTGAGTACCCAAAAGTTTTCCCTTTTTTTTTCCCCTAGGAACAGCAGTGAATTTTATTATAGTTATATCTCAAAATTATTTGTTCCCTACAACTCAAACCTCTTCCATAACATAAAGGAACAGATTTCTCCAATTCAGAGACGGTGAATCTACCAGCTAAAGCTTTACTGTGCCACTGCAGGAGCTTGTCCTGATATCTTAAGGGACTGATTAGAACAGTTGGCACTAATTGCATGTATCTATCACGGCCAGGAAAAAGATGAAGATATGTATAACCTCTGTATGCAATGGCATTACCTCTGCTGGGTTACTCTCCCTCTCTCACTCTCTGTGGCATCTGTGACCCACAGAAAGGGATTGCCTTTGTATGCAAGAGTATGGCCTGTACTGGACTTTGTCCTGACCACAACCTCTGGGAACTAGAGGAATGTACATGAATATATAATAACAATAAGTCATCATTCAAATTCAGCAAGTGGAGAAAATAGTTAAAGGCAAGCCTAAATGAGTGATTGTTGCTGAATGCAGAACTAAATACATGGAAAACTATATTCAGGAGAAATCCTTAGAATCCTTAGCCTGCAGAATAATTCACTTTCTACTCCTCAAAATAGCATTTGCACTGTTCCCATATACCAGAACTAAACTGAATTTTAAGGAGGTTGGAATTACAGTTCTGTAGGATATACCCCAAAAAGAATGGAGTGATTTTGCATTAAGAATAGGACTGGGAGTGGGAGATGGAGGAAGAAACTGGTTCAGCTGCCAGCTTCCTGCTGTCAAAGGGAATCACAGCTGCCTGGTCTACTGAACCACAATATCTGGGTAACAGCATTTTGGAAATATGACACTCATTGAGATTGTAGCTATTGCATACTCAGGTCTTGGTGGCTGCCATCCCCGGAGTCCCCTCTCACTCCCTGACTTTGAGCCAGCTGCTGAGCTGTGGTCTGAGGACTCTCCGGAAGTGGCGGTGCTATGGCACATGACACGAGAGCAGGAAATTCCTCAAAGAAAGTAACTTGACAACAGTACATCCTGACCTCAAAATGAGTAGCACAAATGCTGTTAAAGTGGCAGCAAAGTGATTATTTTATTCTAATATCTGCACTTGTCTAACACTTTCTGGAGTACAGCCCTACACAGTGCACCCACACAGCTACACACTTTCTCCATGCTCCCAGGTTCTGTATTTTGAGCACTGTAAAATCCTTTCCTCTAGTTTTGCCAAAACAGGCTGACTACTTGAAGCTGTCTTAAGGTCCTAATGAGCTGTACTCTTTCTGTCTTTGCATTCGTCTCTGGGTTTCTCCAGTGGTGATAATTTTTGAGGCTGTTTACAATCTCCCTCCATACTTCCTTCTTTCAACATCTAGAGGTCAATTTTTGCCCCCAGCCCGTGATGCCAATTTCACTCTTCTGTTCCCTAGATTTTGAATAAATGCCTTTGCTTTTTCCCAGGCTGTCTCCACAACCTGGAGGAGTCTGCCCATAAGTTTCTGCAGAGGTGCTTCTGCAAAGCCAACACCTGTCAATGAGAGAGTTCATATACGTAATAAAATATATGAGATAAACTCACCCATCAAATAATGATTTATAAAAGCCATAAAGGAGAAAATTAATTTAAATTATACTCTATGTAAATGCACTGTACAGAGCTGAAATCTAATCAACAAAGCCATTATCTGAGACACTACTGTTATGATTCTGCCAGTCCATATACTGTATTATTATGAAATAATGACATGTAGGTAGGCTGAAAAATTAGCTGGTATCTACTTTTCTTAAAAAGCACATGGCTAGCCTGCTTCTGGTAACTTACAGTGAGAAACCAAGGTGACTTTTACAACATTGCATCTCACTGGACTCTCCTGGCTGTGGTAAAAACCTACAGCTTAAGCCTTTAATTGACTTTGTTGTTTGATTAACATCAGTGCATCAGTCTGATGTCATGTGAATGGAGGAAAAATTTCCAGTTTCTCTTTGCAACATGGAGAACTATTTCCTTCAACCAGAAGGGATCAAGAGTTACCAAAGAATTAATCTCTAAAGGTACTAATTATTTTCAAACATTTATATAAACACAAAGGTGGAGGACACACTGCTTGTGCATATGTGAGTTTTCAAGAGCCTAATTATGACAATATAACATTACATGCAGAGTAAAAGTATGACAAACACAACTGTTCATAACCACTGATCCTTCAGGTCCTGCATAAAAGTTTCCAAAGTGTTAAACTTCTTGCAATCAAAGCGAACACATTTTTCGTGTTATGAACTTCTATTTTGTGATAGAATATGATGTCATAAATCTGGAAAATCAGTCCAAGATTCATTGGTATTTGTGGCACCCATGGGAGAGACACCAACCCAGGATGAATGTTACTTAAGACATCTGCTGTGGTACATGGGCATGCCTGATACAAAACTAAATTTTGCCAAAGGATATACTAGATGGACAAAATTTTCTTGTGGGAGCCTGTGATCATTAAAGGAAAGCATAAACCTAACCCAGAGCATGCTGCAGCACTCACTCAGGCATGTAGATTGGCAGATGTGATCACTTTATATTCTTTACTGGGACTTACCTCAAGAAGTGCCAAATTTGTTCTAAATTATGCAGCAGTTGTGGAACCCCTGCAGGCATTATTACATGATAACTTTAGTTTTTGTGGACAACTGTTTCCAAGTCTTGTTTTCAACTAGTTCAAGAGCTGGACTGTTAGAAATTAGCACTTCCTTTGGACAATCCCCTTTGTAACTGTAGATGCTTCACACTGTGGTTTAGATGCAGTGTTCAGATGCAGGAAATGAAGCCTGAAAGAACAAACACTTCAGTATCAAGTACAATAAAACCAATGTTTTGCCACCAAAAATCCTTTGCTTCTGTCTAAGACATTGCATATGTATTGTGTATCAAAATTAATTGTCTCTTAATGGCAATATCATTGTCAACAAATCTCAATGTGCAGCACCTCAAAATGCTGCTGTAGATCTCTTGTGCTTTCCTCCTAGTTGATAATTCATAGAGTATATTGAAACAATTTCTTCTATGAAAACTCTAAATTGCATATACAAAGGAATTAAAAGTGTCTGTTAAGGCTTATGTTGTAAAGAATATACTCCTTCGTAATGTTGCCTCTGTGTGTTGTATTCTTTTTTTTTATATTCAAACCAACTCATATGTTCTCTGTCATTTGGGGTTAAAGTAAATGTGACACTTCAAAGTTGTTGTATTTCCACCACCTAGATGGATATGCACAAGTCCTCTTCTTGAGCTGTAGGAAAAGGGTGACCAAAGCTTCCCTCACCACAGGCACAGGAAACATTTTGTCTGAGAACAGAGTTTAGTTTGCAGAGAACCTCTAATATCCTTCACAGTCTCCTGCCCAAGTAGAGGTACCTCTTCTGGCCTTCACTGCCCCTGCTCTCCCCTGGAGCAACAACCACTCAGTCCTGCTGAGGTCCTCGTCCTTCACACCTCACATATCTCTGCCTGCACAATTTACTGTTGGATAAATGTATCTGCTGCACTCCTGCATGCTGATTTCTTCTGGCAGCTCCAGGGAAGGATGTACATCCCCTTTGGTCTCAGATAACACTTCAGGGAGATGTTTCTCTGGGGTACTTGGTCAATCCTGAGTACTCTTTGTGCTCACAGCACACACACAGTGATGACTGAGGATGTTCTCTTGCTGTTGGGTAACTGTCCCACATCCCTGCTGAAGTCTGTGTTTTGATTGTTAAACTGCTTCCACAACCCTCTATACATCCCCTCCAAAAGTTTGTTCCACCGTAGAACTTTGCTGAATTTAATCAGCATTCCATCCTTCCTGACTGGTGTACCAGTCAATCTTTCAGTAGCTATTAATTTTGAATTACCTTAGAATTCATCAGGTGGCTAAGATGACTTGAAGCAGGAAAAGGTGGTGTCTTAGTTTACTTCAGTGACTGTTGTGTGTGGCCCTGCATTTAAATTGCACAGTCCAGTGGATGGACCTTTTCACCTCTGCTTAAAACTTCAGGGTGAAAGAGGTTTCTGACCGTGATTTTGCCTAGTGCCTTGTGCAGAGAACGTGGCTGCAATAATCTGTTTTCCATGTCACTTCCCAATCCCACAGTGCAGATGCTATGCTGGAGACACAGGAAAGAAAAAAAGAGCCAGCTGCTCTGAACCTGTTTAAATATAACCACCCTTTAAATAGAAAGATACAATGAGCTCCCGTATTGTATGTTCTCCTGACTTTAGGGCTTGGCTAATGGGTTCTGACATAAACTACAGCTCTCAACAGAAAAACTGCTTATTTAGCCTGGATGGAGCAGCCTCATGAGAATGACTACTACAAGCCATAACATCACCAACATCGGCTGATCCTTGTCATTTTGTTATGTGCCTCTCACTGCACGATGCTTTGTTGGTGATGTTTCGTTTCACAGTGGTCCATCCCCCAAGGTGCAATTTCCTGCTGGATGGGAGAAGTCTGCACCAGGACAATATTTCATTCCCCATTGCTCTGTTCAAAAGAGGAACATTTTAATTTGTTGTAGCACTCTTACTCTGAATCCTGCACACAGCAAAAGGACTAAAATTCTGAGCAGCAATATGTCCCAAATGAAATAGGATGGGGTGAAGGAAACAATGTGATCCTCTTTAACAATGTGATCCTAGATATCTACTGACTTAAATATATGCTGTTAAAAACTGACTGGTGGTTAATTTGTTCTGGGTTACTTCTAGGACATTTTCCTCAGGGAGAGAGAATAACTGTGCCTGTGTCACATTATAACAATCTAAACCAATATTTTATACATATGTACATATATATATATATATATGTATATGTATATATATATATATAGCATGGATACATTGGGCTTCTGGGTATTTTTTTTTCTAAGCTGGAATGCTATATGCCTATCTAAGGTGTTACAGCTTCAGCTTGCTTTTATCTAAGCCTTTTCCCCGACAAAAGAGCGCTGGGATGCTGGCTGCAAAGCACAGCTGTTGGAAAGCCACCCCTCTAGTGGCCAGATTCTGCAGGGAGCTTCCAGCAAGTTACACAAAAGCAAATCTCTGCAGGGTTGGGTTTTTGCTTTTTTTTTTGAGGTCCGGCAATAATAAAAAAAAAAAAAAATTAAAAAGTCACATTCATGTTTAAATGCAGTGCTACCTAAATTAAAATAATGGGGGAAATACAGTATTGTTTAGTTTCCCAGTCATGAAAGTATTGTAAACATTAGAGCTGGATTGATGCACTTCTTGATGACTTGAAGTGGTTTTCATAAATGAAGTCCAAATATGTAATAGCTGCTCTCAATTTTCTATGAGAAGATTTATTCAAAAATAAATTTAGCTAAGGGGAAAAAAGAGACAGATTTGAAAGCTGAGTTATTGCCAAGAACTCAAACATTGAAGCGGCCAGTCCCTTTTGAGACAGCTGCAACATTTCATGGTGTAAAGTCAGCGAATTTCCACAGGCCCTGCTGCCAGAGACCACAAAATGGTTTCAAACAACGGCTCACTTCATGATATTTTTGTTTTTTAAAAAAAGTGTCCTTGTGCTGCTGAGTGGGCAGTGTGCGCTAAGTTAGCAGATTAATGAAAATGTTTCACTGGCACAAGATTTTGATTGCCCCAGTGCAAAATTGCTTGCAGATTGGAAAACAGCATGTTTCATTTCAAACTCATTCTCTTCCCATACATTAGCACTTGTCAATGTAGCCATTAAGCACAGTCAGTGCAGAAATTTAATTACAAAACCATTTATTTTATTGAAAGAAAAATAAACCTAAGCTACCTCAAATGCATTAGGTGGGTTCAAAACATGTTCGGCTGATAACACCCAAGGGTAGAGAGGCTGCTGTAAGAATAATGTTCCTTTCATGTGTGGTGGGGACTCAATATTAGAAACAGCTGCCTATAAGTCACTCTTTATTTAAGTTCTATTATGAATTAAAGAACAACTGATTTAATGAAGGAACTTTTTATATCTGAAGTTACTCAGCTGTGGTATTCACTCTGTCTTCCTTTAAGAAAGAGGTTAGATTTTAAATGCTAAATAGGTGAACAGAATGATACTTTTTAGCGAATACGTCTTTTTTTTCCTCTTTTTTTTTGCTCATGTTAGCCTTTTGTTCTCCTAATGCTCAAAGAATGTAAGGTCTGCGGTATTAAAGGAAGTAACAAAAATGTGCTAAACACATCAAAAGTAGAAAATCTGTATCTTATTTATGCCACAGAATTCTACACTCTGCATGTCTTATAGGCATTTGGAAAGGCCCAGGAATAAGGATCTCTAACAAAATGATAGATGTGGGTCAAGCAGCAGTCTGATGTCATGGTACATATTGCCTCTGTCTCACTACTAATGAGCTGCCAATAACAGGTCTGTTTTACTGTTCTGCTTGAAGAAGAAAAAAAGGAGTTATAACCTTAGTGGTTTGGACTGATTTGTCAATTTAAGCACTCTTTTTTTCCCTGTCTGAGATATCTACCCACAATTTCTTGCAGACGTACACTCATGTAGTCTACCCAGCTGAAGAACCTAGAGCAGGAGATGTGCGTGGTCGGCAGCACCCTGGGGTGGATGGCAGACAGAGAGACCACTGCTGCTATGGGGAAAACCACAGCACAGAGAGAAAGCTTAGTGGCAGACACCACGTTTGCTACGAGGAGAGTGGCTCAGTCTAACAAAATGATTCCTCCTCACCACAGTCCTGTGCCCAAGCCACCAACATGACTGTGCCTCGTGTGTGCAGGGCGGGAGGAGGAGGTGGAGTCCCCCCCCATCCCAGACAGCCAGTGCCTTACACGTGACTTTGATCACCTCCTGCCTTAGTCAAGTATGGAAACAGATGCTATTAAAGAATAAAAAGGTATTTCATACAGCCACAACACTGCACATAATGTCTTCCTGTGCTAGTCAATGTTATCATGTCAGGTTCCATAGCATTGCCTTTCATTAACAGAATTCACAATTAAATGCACTCCTTTGTTTTACATCATTTCCTTAAAACACCTATTTTCACTTTTTTCTAAGTTTACCATAAAGAGAAATACTCTAGATTATTCTGTTGACTTTTAAAATCTGTATTTAACTTGTGCATTCTTCTCTCCACCAGCAGAAGTGACAACAAGAGGGACACGAAAACCTCCTCACCTGCACCCTGCACTGCCGCACTGGAATATTATTCTGGAATAAACAGCATGACAGCATGACTCTGTCAGCCCTGCCTCTCCCAGAATAAACATCCAACATATTCCCATCTTGCCCTGCCCCAGAACCTGGCAGAGGGAAGGTGCTGGAGCCACTGATGCTCCAAGCAGAGGTAATGTATCCCTTCTACATCTTCTACATCTGAATTTAGGAAAGCTCTAACGAAACAGACACTGTGTCCATTCACACACAGCTGGGCACAATGTACAGAGCAGATAAGAACCCAGCACACTTAGAGGGGGACATTGCATGCCTGAATTGCGGTATTATTTGTACCTGGAGTTTACATTTGTTAATCAGATAAGTTTTCTCTCTCCTGTTCTCCTAGAGAACTGGCACATAAAATAGTCTCAAAACCTGGGAAATCCTAGATGTGCATTTCTGCCTGGTTATCAAAAATGCATATATCAGAGTGGAAGGAAAAAATAAAAATACAAAAAAGTAGCAAACAACCCATCCCTGAGTTTAGTTTCTGAGTTGAAATCTATTTGCAAGGGAGATGACGGGGGAAACGAATTCTGTCAAAAGATAAGCAGAGGATGAGGCTTGAGGGAAAGCCAGTGCCAGGTTACCACAGGGGATGCTCCCTGGAGGTTAGGAAATGTGCTGTGTGTTGGAGCTCTTCTGCAGCATCCCATCTCACTCCATAAAACTGCCTGCCAGCACCACCCTCCTGCTTCCCTTGGGTCCAGCATGAGGGAGAGGCTGGTGGGCTGAGCTCTCCCATTTGGTAGTCCCTGAGTGCATCCTGCTGTGACACTTGTCTTGGAGTTTGGTTGGTTTTTAGTTCTGGGGTTTTTTTTGATACTTTGGCATAAAAGTTTCCAAGAGCTGCTTGAATATTAACTTGAAAAGCTGCTGAAAAGGAGATTGTAGCACAGGATGCTGCAAGGGAGAGCTGCAAAATAGAAACCCAGAATCAAACAAATGCCCCTTCTGTGAGGAATAATCACCTGCAGAAGTTTCATCTTTGTGGATTATTTGGGGTTTTCAAACTTACAGAATGGTCTCCTGGAAGTGTGAGATGAAAGACAGATGGAGAATAACTGGACCATATACCATTAATACAAAATAATTTTTCTGGAACAGAACAATTTAGTCCATTCCCTAACTACTTAGTACCTCTCCATTTCAACTTTTTCTGAACCATTCCAAATAAACTCCTGTCTAGACAAGACTTTTGTTAGTCATCTCTGCAATGAAAAGGAGCTTTCCTTTTTGAAAGCTACATGTATTTCTCTCCTAATATTCTTAGGCACAAACATCTGCCTGTTTTAGGGATTTACAAATTTTTTATTCCTAATATCTGAACTCCTCAAAAAAACTTATGGTGCACATCTGAAGTAGTGAAATCTCATTTCCATTCATTTAGATGAAGGGAAAAGAAGGTAAAATGAGATTCTATGTTTTTCCCAGATCTGGAAGTCTACAGAAAAGTCTGAGGCTGCACTAGGCTCCCTGGACTATCTTTTATCTCTGTCAGCTCAAAAGGGATTTGGAATAGGAGTTATCCCTGATTTACAGGAAAAGCAGCCTCTGTTATCCTAAATTTGGGTACTCCCTGTGGTACTACAGTCCCTGAGTTCAATCCTTATTCAAGACACACCAGTGAAAAGTAAGCCCTGTATCGAGAGTCATTACAGTAACTCAAAGTACACTGAAGTAGAGCACACCTTTTTGTGTACTGACATTCCCTGTTCTACAACTCCACTTACCTCTGCCCTATGATGTTATTTTTTTCTTCTTAATGTAATGTGAGAAGCAATATAGAATGAGAAAAGCCAGAGAAGAAAAGTTGCAAAGACTTTTTCAGAGCCTCAGAGGAAACATGGTATAATAAAAAGATACCGAGCACAAGCAAATATGCAATGTGCACGTGTCTAAAGTAATGGGACACCTTAGGATCTAATTCTTCAGTCCAAAGAAAAATGATCTATTTTCCCTTGATGCATTAAGGAGCAAGACACAATAGCCATAATAATTCTTAATGTAGAGTAGAAAAATGGGAAGGATTACCATGGTAGGAAAAACATTTCCTCTGTCAGCATTCAGAGAAAATGCTACAAGGAAGATGGAGTATTGGGATGCTGATTCACTGCAGACACCACCCACAATTGCCTGTGCCTTCACACAAACCCCAAGGGTAAATAAGAGCAGCTGCCCAGTCTGCATCAGAGATGTGAGCATTGCCAGAATCATCTCAGGGCACAGACTTCAGCCAGAAGTGGTGGGTGCCCCACCAACAGGGGATGTGGAAGACAAACCAAACTGTGGAGAAGTATCTGCATCCTCAGCTTCGACTTGTGTGTGGTTTAAAATGATCACTTCAGCCTGTCTTGAGATCCAGGGCAGAGATGTCAGCTCCATTATGTTTACCTCTCTAGTGCCTGACAAAATAAATTTAATACCTAAATCCACTGTGCTCTACAAACAGCTCACCTTGGAGAATTCCCCAGACAAAACAAGGGAGAGCTGCCCACTCCAACCTACCACCTTCTGCAATGTGTGCAGCTCTCCATCTGTAAAATACCTCATCCAGATAAGTAAAAAGACCAAAAAAATTGACACAGCATGAGTGTAAACATATTCCCATAGCACATGAAGTAGGGACAAGTGGACAAGTACTTGACTACATGAGTTTCACAGCTCACTGGGTGTCATTCCAAAAAGCATCTGTCACCGCCATTGGCAATGAATTTTGAAAACAACTCTATTTTGCATCTCAGTTTAACAGGATCACACAGCTGCTGACAAACTACCTAAGCCAGGAGACCCAGGAAATATGTGCCTTACCTCTCCAGATCTTGTCCCTGGTTATATTATCAGTGACAGGAGTGACAATGTTGCTAGGATGGTGTTAGACAGCACATTCACACACAGGTCTGACTTGTCAAATCAGTACTTTCTGCCTGAACTTTTACACAGTTCTATTAAGAGTAATTTCTTCTTTTTTTTTTTCATACTAAATATGTCTCACTTGAGGTTTGTAAACTTTTACCCATTTCAGTAATTCCAGAAGACCAAGTGCAGGATTAGAAAATATAGTGTCTTGCAAGAAGACACTTGCTTCCTCCATGCTGAGATGTAGGTACAGGAGAGGTGTTTATAGCAGCTAAAAATCAAAGAGGAGAGGGAGAGGGGAAAAGAGAGTGGCTTCCTATACCACTGGGAATTTGGCTGCAGTAGCATTGGGATTTACTCCTACATGCATTTTATTCTTAGACGTGAGAAACTATTGCCATCTTAATGCCTAGCAAGACAGAATCCCATAACTTAAAGAATGAAAATTTTAAAAGAAAAAGGATGGGGAAAGAAACAAGACACAGAGAGGTAAATTAATTAGCTTGAGTTCAGTGGTCAGAAACAAATGCCACATTTCTATTCTCCAGCATTCATTCTTCTGAAATAGGTCATTCTCCCATACAGGCCTGTTCGAGGGCTGTCACTGAATTGTGCTGAGGAGCTGTCCCTTAGCCAGAGACAAAGGAAAAAATTAGAATTTAACCATGGACAAAATTACTGATTTAAGACGTTGTAGTCTACTATCAAAAAAGAATATGTAACTCTTATATTAATTTAAATAGCATCTGAGTTTATCCTTACCAGTGTACCTGCAAAATTATTACTGAGAAAAAATTAAGATGGGTCACTGATTTTCATAATAAAAGACTAAGTTAAATTTGTACATTTGTATCCCAAAGATCCACTGTCTCCTGCAGAAATGTAGGGTTATTCCTACCACCTGCCTTGGCTGACAACACACAGAGCTGCTGGACAAGGAGTGGGCACAGCCAGTGACCTCAGCATAGGTTTGTCCGAAACAGAAGGGACAATCGAGGCAAGGCATCCTGTGGTTCTATTGACCTGCCTATACATTTAACTGTCCAAATACCCTGAACTATTTTTGCAGTGCTCAGCTCTGGGATGTTTTAACTCCAAATGTACAGAGATCGACTTTGATGCCTGTGAGGGAGGAGAGAGAAGGGAATTGAAGAGTCAAAGGAAGCAGCGTGGTGCCTTGGGTTGATTCCTACTCAGCAGCACACATTTTCTTGTTGCAAACACTGCTGGTAGGTGACACAGTTAAGGGCTGGGTTGTGGCAGTCCAAGGGCTGTGAAACTGCCCACACACTTGCACACATCTCTGTTTAAAAGATTTGTTCTGGTTGCTAATATTTCTTCTCTTACCCACAGTGTGTTCTGGTTTGATCTTGATTTTGGGCCCAGCTGGGAATTCAAACACCTACTAGAGCATATATTCCCAAACACTGTTGTAGTAAAATCAGTTTTTACCCTACAAATACGAAAAATATAAAACTTGAATCATCTCTCTACCCTATGAGACAGAGACACAACCCTTTTTAATACAGAACAGGTAATATACTTGGGTTTTTTTCATCCCTCTTCTAGGCCGTGAGGCATTATTGCCCATTTAAAATATGTGTGTGTTAAGATTAAATTGCGTATTGGAAATCACATAGTTTTTTTCTTCCTAGCAGCTGTATAGCAAGCTAACACGTCAGTTTTTCTGAGAGACTGTCTGCATTTATTAGCGGTCTTTGGCTAAATTGTGACAGAGAAACTAGGTTAAAAAAGAACAACCTCTGCAGAAATGAAAACTATGTTTGCAATAATTGCCTAATGATGTTATTTTCTGCTTCTGTGCTAGGAATTGTAGCTTGGATTATACAAATGCTTTACAGGGGGGTAGTAAATTGTCATTCTCTCTACGGATTTGCAATATCAATCTTGGTAATTTGTTAGTTACAGTGTATGTAATGTGATATTATTGCTCATGTTACACAAGAGGATTACACGGCTTACTAAATAAAGCAGTGGTCTTTCCATTAGGGACCATACTTCCTTCCAGACTGATGCCGAGACAAGTGAAATTAGATTGGTGATCTCAGCCCTAGGACCATCTCTGGTGAATACAGACTGAGATCCCCGAGCTTCTAAATGCACAGAGCCAATCACTCATCCCTCTCCTCTTGCTCCTAACACCTGGATTCCAGATTGTTACATTTTATATTCATCAGCTGTTGAAACACAGCGATGTGTGGTTTTCCAGTGCAAGATTTACCTTGTCCCAGATTTGTACCTATGCTCCTGTTAGTTTATTAGAGGCCCATGAAATTCTATTCAGGTTGTGTAAGGGGACATTCGTCTAGTCTGTTTGACAGGCTTCAATATTTTGCAGTTTGAAAATCCATCCCTATTTCATCTCTGACTTTCAAGAGAACAAGCTACTGCTATTACTGTGTTGGATATTTGATGCAAATCAGTGAATAAAAAGGAGAAAATCTACTAAAATCTGCAGTTATGTTTGAGTCCAACTTTATTCCTTACAGCACTTTATCTCTTAAAGTTCTTTCTGTAATATTCTGCTGCTCAGCCTAAAATGCCTTTGTTTGTTTTTTTTTTTTAACTTCACTTCTCACTGATTAAATCCTTTTCCTCTGTCCATGAAGTTTGTCCTTTTTTTGTTATTTGCACTTAACTGTCTATAGTTGTCTTGTCTCTCCTCCCTGTGATTAATTGTAACACCATTTTCTGAGCTTTGGCTAGCATTTCAATATATTTCAGGGGGAGTGGGTCCTACAACATAATATCCCAGATGTAGCTGGCTGAAAGATAATGGCATCTTAACCACCTAGAATCAAATTGTTAATGCTTATTTTATTATTTTCCTCATTCTAAAACTTTTGAATAAATTTTTTATTGACTAGAAGAGTTGCACTGACAGCTTTAAACCTGCCAGTCTCTGTGTATCTGCAGAATGCCTTTTCCTCTGTCCATGAAGTTTGTCCTTTTTTTGTTATTTGCACTTAACTGTCTATAGTTGTCTTGTCTCTCCTCCCTGTGATTAATTGTAACACCATTTTCTGAGCTTTGGCTAGCATTTCAATATATTTCAGGGGGAGTGGGTCCTACAACATAATATCCCAGATGTAGCTGGCTGAAAGATAATGGCATCTTAACCACCTAGAATCAAATTGTTAATGCTTATTTTATTATTTTCCTCATTCTAAAACTTTTGAATAAATTTTTTATTGACTAGAAGAGTTGCACTGACAGCTTTAAACCTGCCAGTCTCTGTGTATCTGCAGAATGGTAAAGCTCAGCATTGTTCTGTCAGTCTAGATCAGCCCTGATCAGAATGGACTTTATTTGTGACTGAAAGACTTGCGTTTTGGCAAAGTCAGCCTAGCCATGGACCCCTTAGCACTGGTGACTTTTGATAACTCTCAAGCATCTACCAATCCTTAGCATAGCAAACTCAGTGAGGAAATTAATGGTGCTCAGATTTTTCAAAAATACTTAGATACTGAAAGACATGGGGCACATTTAGAGCAGGGGATGACTTTAAAGTCACTCTAAATCACAAACCCACCACTTGTTTCTACAGGAAGCCTCCTAGACTGACTCCCAGCCCTAATCCTGCATAAGCCTAAGACCCTGGTGTGGTCTCTGTGCTGAGGCCGACCCACCCCTGCTTCTGTACCCTCTCCTCCCTGTAGTGTGGTACATCCAAGCACTGGAAGCCCATCAGTACCAGTCCCACAAAATACCTCTTCCTGATTTAGGGCTCATCCCTGCTTCACCTTCTGGAAGTTTTTTATGGGCCAAACCTGGAAAGGCAGTTCAACAGTCCGTTCCCCATTTCAGCAGCTTTGCTTGCCTCAGACTGCTTGAGGACACTCCTTGGTGAAAACTCTAATCATAAATGGGCCCTAAAATCAAACAATAGAAATTTTGGATGTGATTTGTTGCATTCATTTGAAAACAAAACTCTACTTCATTCTGTGCAGTCTATTTAAGTTCATATATATTTCTGGGGAATACTGCTCCATGGCACAACCAAAATAGTAAACAAACAAACAAATAAATAACATGTGGCCCCCAGCTATCTTAAGGCTCTACTGGCAGAGGCACAAGAGTACCACTTGCTTGAAGAAGTGAGCTTTTCAGATGAGACAGCTGAATCATTGGGAATGGAGCTGTGACTGCCTATTTGTTCTAAGTGGACAATAATGTCTGTTAATCACTAACTTCTGGTTACCACTGACCAAAACTACTTGAACAAACAACCTGGAGGTCCAAGTATCTGCATTGCATTACCAAGCTCCAAAAGCCACTTAATCACTTCACCAGGAATACTGCAGCTGCCGTGCAATGTGGCACAGACGGATGTAACGAGCAGTTTCAACAGCCTTGGTTTGGCTTTGTGCTTTGCAAAAACACAGGCATGATAATGGGCAAGAGATGGGCAATTTGTGAATGCTTCCTGCATTTTTTTGTTGCTGCTAAAAGAGAACAAGGACTCTGAAGCTGAGATCAGTGCAAGCAATCCCAGCCCACTGGGCAGAGGTGGTGTGTGGCTGGGTTGGGGCTCAGGGTCTATGCTGGTTCATTTTGGCTGCTGTCATCAGGTCATCTCTCCATATAGGCCAGCAGACAAGGGACAGAGGCCTGCATCTGGAAGGAAGCTGAGGAGCTTTGGAGATCTGAGACTACAAAACATAATTCCAAGCCAAAGGAGATGATGTAGTCTTAGTGTTCTTCCACTTCCCTCCTCTCCCCACCTGGAGATTGTCTCCAGAAAGGGGCAGACCCAACACAGAGCAACAACCATGGGTGGCTGCTCTGAGGGGCTCTTGGAGGGAATACCAGCTGTGCCATACAGAGTCCCACTGTCCCCATCACCCTGAGGTCACAGCTCAGAGGCAGTGGAGGTAAACCCCTCTTAGACACCACTGAGTCTACTGGTGATCCCCAAACTAAACAAATGTCAGGGAGAGATGGGGGAGGATAGAAACTCACTCCCCAGAGATGTCAGCTGAGGTCTGACAGGAGCATTTCCCACAGTTTATTGCAGCCAGAGACCCCACGTGCCTATGTCAGATAGCAGGACAAGGAGGAGCAAGGCCATCCTCCTAAAATCAAAGTTCTGTGAAAGGATTATTGCTTTATGCAGAAGAGATGTGGGAGTGTGACTGGCAGAGCTTGGGAGTTCTGCTCTTTGAGATTTTACAAGGGAGCAATGAGCCAGTGTAATTACTGGGCTGAAGCTCACAACAGAACTTATAAATTCATTGTCAGTGCAGTTGACTCCATTCCCAGATTCTTAACTCTAGTTCAGTCTTTCCCCTCCATTCACAGGTACAAATGCCTCTGGCTTCATGGAAGTGACTAGAGCAGAACTGACTTGCTAGTTTTTACCCTAAGAAACTGTTGGTAGCCTACAGGTAGAAATCAAAAGCATGTCAGTTGAGATTTGGGTAAAGTAAGACTTGTACAGCATTAAGGAGGTTTAAGTGCTCAGATCTGCAAATTAGCCTGGTCTTTGTACTTTTCTTGCTTTACTAAAAAATCTAGAGTGAAACTTGCCATTCTGGGTTATTTCACTGTCAATCACATGTACAAATGAGGCTTTGGGCGCACACCTTCAAGGTTTTTTTCAAATGGTTTCAAAAATATGTGCAAAGAATGAGAGAGCAGGTACTGACCATTTGAAAATCCTTAATAAAAAACATTGTTAAGAAAGTCAGTCTAAATTAATAGATACAGCACAAAAATATGCCATTTTTTTTTCTGTGGTGTATTGGTGATTAATATCTTAGGAGAGGAAGCATATGTTACAGTCCAGCCAGTATCATTGAAATAATGTTATGGTATTGACAATGAATGTTCAGGAAAGTTTACTTACTGTGAAATTATCTACAGCTCTGGGTTTTGACAATTGCTTAGTGAAAACTTCTACATTATAAGATTGGGTTCCATTTTCAAGCTGCAGCTCATAATCAAACACAATTTATAACACAGGAATTGACAGAAGTTCTCTGTGGGTTCCTCTGGGATATAAAAAAGGTGATGACTCCAAGATGGCAAAAATGCTTCTAACAGAGACAGCAAGATATGTCCAAAGGCTCTTTTCTTTTGAGCACCACAGAAAATCAAGTTGCCAAGGCTAGGCAGGTGGGATGGGAAAATCTTTCCCTCCAACACACTTTCTCCTAAAGGCGTCAGGAATCATTTTAGTCCATGTATCTCAGAAGACTGACACAAAGTCCCTTTGAGTCAAGGGGAGGATTTTCATTAATATCAGCAGGCATTTGCTGGGGAGCCGAAAGCCTGTGTGAATTAAATCAGTGAATCAGAAATGGAAGAAGATATAGCCAGGCCCAGGCTGGACTTCAGGAAGCGACAGAGTAGGATTCAACCAAAGGAATGAAGGCCAGAGCCCTAGCTTCAGCATCTCCCCCTCTGTAATCCCTTTGTAGGCTGCTGCAGTTGGATTTACTCAGGGATTCAGCTTTTAGGGGTGAAAATAGCAGTTTCCCCATTCTGAAAAAAAGACTACCAGGCACCCGTCTCCCAAACCAGGAGCTACATCAATAGTTCTCCAGGCTTTGCCATGCTCTATAGATTTAAGTAAATGAAAAGATATCTGGAGTCCCAAGACAGACAATTTTCAGGTCACAGGCAGTATCCTATGCTCTATTTCCAGCGGAAACACTCAAAAATACTGATTTCTCTCTAATTTTCCAGTGGGAGCACAAGGAAGCATGCCACAGCAACATAATCATTCATAAAATTAGGCCAATAAAAATATTTTTTTAAAGTTTTGTCAGTGGTTTGTTCATATCTCCTGCAGAAAAAAGACAGAGAATGACATGTCCCTCATGTCAAAGCCCCCAACAGCAATAAAACCATTATGAAATCCAGGGAGTTTTTAAGGGGGTGTTTTATCAGCCTTCTTCCCTCTGCCTAATTTCCCAGGAGGTTGCAAAACAAAGAACAAAGATATAGAATGAGAGGAGCTGAGGAGAAAAAGGCAGATCTCCCAGGTATTGCCCATCCCAGCCCTTTGCTCAGTGACAGCTCCCACCTTGCCGGGTGGCGTGGTGAGTTCCTCATCGCTCCCCAGCCTGCCTGAAGCACACATCCAAATATATCAGAGGATGTGGTGAGATCCCATCTCCTGTATTTGCATGGGACAGGCTGGACCAGGAAGCTCACCACAAGACTGAAGGTTGAATGATACCTTCCTGGAGCATGGTATTTTTCACTTAGCCATCCACTAGGGAAGGGTAACCAATTCCTGGTAGTCGGCAAGCTCCGAAAGGCAAAGGCTCTCCAGAGTCAGAGAGACTTCTTTAATTGACACCATGGAGAAACCAGGTGTAATGATGTCATCACATATAAATGCTATAATAGATGAATCTCAAAAGGGAAACCTAGTTTGTACTGAACTGGTTGCAGATGCTCTGAAAAGACTGTGGAACTTTAACCTGCTCTCAAAAATTACTACTGAATTTTTGAAATGGGGTTATTTTCAGAAGCATAAGTCAAACACACTTGAATAGATGGAGGTAGCAATGTAAAGTGCATTCTCATTTACACTGAAGAGTAATTGCTTTCCATCATGGAAAAATTAAGGAAGCAAAATGTATTGTTTAAAACTACACTTGATTAGCTGAGACAGATCGTTACATGTGCCAATTTCTACATTTTACTCCTGAGATACCCATCTTTACTAGTAACATATTTTATGGGTTTATCAAAAACATCACGTTGTCTTATCCTACTTAACTGCAAATAATTCAAACAGAATGTTGGAATATTTCCCTTGCAGCTTGTAAGAAAAAAATGTTATCTTTCCAAAACAGTTGTTTTAGAAAAAAGCCTAAATATTTCAGAAACTATCTCAATAGTCAAGAAAAGTCTAACACACAGTGGAAATAGAATTCCTTAATACTTGTGGATCTTCACCTGACAAGTTGTTGTACAAGAGCTTCCTCTTTTTCAGAGGGGCTCTCTGGAAAAGCTCTGGCTTTAGAGTATGTTGAATGCCATCTGGCTGCAGAGCCTACCCACAGAGGCAACTCTCATTCCTACAGGGTAGCAGAGAACTTCAATTTCAATCTAAATATTTTCCCTTTCACGCAAGGCATTTTAGGTTTTTTACTAACATAAATAAATACAAAGCAAATACTTTTGTCAAAGAAATCTCACATCATCAGAATTAGAGCTGTGTAAATGATTGGATTTTTTGGTGGAGTAGTCAAATAAAAATACTAATAGGAATAAAAATAATTAATCTTCATTCTTGCTAAGTTTATTTACTAACTTACTTGTCGCACTTATTTTCAGAAGATCAAACCACAAAACATCAAAATTTCCTTTTCCTTGAAAACCTTGGGTGTTGACCTGCTCCATCCATAACACAGCTACCACAGCCTGTGCTCTTCTTAATAAAGCTCAGAAGAGGCAATCACCAAACCAGGATAATTTTAAATACTGCTGTTGAAAACACCTTTCAGTTGAACTCTGAAACTCTGAGATGTGAGTGCTGTGGTTAATTTCAAGTTTGGTGATTGGGAAAGAACTTCTAAATCATGCCATTCATAAGAAACAAAAATCTACTTGAAATGAGTCCAAGACAAATGTTTTTTATACACAGGCTCAAATCTAGATTTTGAAATCATGCAAGACTGTTAAGTCCAATCAGTTATTCCTTCCTCACAAACATAATTTTCAAGCATAGTTTCATTCCATTTTATAAGTCTCCCAACATTCAATGACATTTCTCTGTAAATATGTGGCTAGGTCATATGGAGACAAGTATGACATTTATAGCTTCATTCGAGATTAACTATATGAAATAATTAATGTATAATGAACAAATGCAACCCCAAAGCTAAAGGTCAGACCCCATTAAACATATCACTCTTCCTACTTCCAGGAGCCCCCCTTAACTTGTACAGGATATCTGAATTTTTGCTATCTGGTCCTCACAATGGGGGCCGGGGGTTTTGTTTGTGTTTTAGAAGTTAATCAGCCTTTTGTGGTAGGAACTCTAAAGTAAAGTGTTACCTGGTGTGCCAGGAATGTCCTGTTTTCTTTTGAGAGGAGGCTGCCAAGGTACTGCATTACCATCATATGCCTTTCATAACCACTCACTATTATCAGCTTCTCAGTTTCATCTCTTGGATCAGCAGCAATTTCTGAAAAGCATTTATTTTCTCTACTAGCCCAGCAAAGGGCTGTCACAGCACACTGGATTACACCAGCAAACAGGCCCACTGGAGCAGCAGGATGCTCGTCCCTCCCCAGCCTTCTGCATCCCTGTGTGGGCATTGCTGGGGGTGCACGGCTAGATCACTCAAAGAAGAGCAGGAAAGGTGGAGTACAACTTTCTGCGCCATGTGTAGGTTTCGTCTGCTGCCATGGACAGTGCCCACACTGCAAAAATACTGCTCAAGGGCAAATAAATTGCTGCTGTACTGCACCAGGCTGCAGCAGACAGCAGGTAGGCTGGCAATATTTTACCCAGAAAAAGATGATTTCACTGCCTTGTAAAAAAATAAGAATTTTCTTCCCTCCACTTTGCAAAACAAAGAGGACAGGAGCAGAACAAAAGGATGCTGCATACTCTGTACCAGGCTGGGAAACCTTTCCTGTCACAGCTGCAGAAGAGGAGAGCTGAGAACCTACTTGCAAATGCCAGCAGAGAGAGTTGGAGCTGGTTTGGGAGAGCAGGATGCAGTCTGGATTACATCTACTGAGACCTGGGGCAACCTCTGCAGTGCACTGGCTGCTTGGAGGCTGCTGGCACCGGGGAGCACCTGCCCTAGAGCCTTGCTGGTGTGGTCACCTCCTCTGGATCTGTGCTGTTCACTGTGCCAGAAATTGCTCTTCTCCCACCACCTCTTCACTGCCCATGCCTGGGACACAGGCTGAATTAGCAAGAGCATAGCTCCATTCCCATTGGGAATCTCACCTATCAGCACCAGGCAAGACAAATGATGATTTTGCACTTGCAGCCAATTGTTCCACTGGACAGATTTCTAAGCGAAATCAAAGGGCATCTCAAGGCCATTGCATGGATTGCTCTAAAACTGAGAAAAATCTTAGGGTCAAGATTTTTCTCACCAGCTCCCCTCCACCTAAGCAGTGAGTTTCGTGCTACACCCAAAGGTTGTCCCCACCAAGGTCATCCCTCCATCCTTATCCTTCCCAACACGCACAGAACAAATCACCCTGACACAACCTGTGCCACAGAACACCTCAGCAGGCAAAGAGAAACTTTGTACGTTTCCAAGAGCTCCTGCACACAGCACTTCAAAGAAGGTCAAAAACTCTTTCAGTCTCACTGTTTCAGACTGATGGCTGTCACCACTGCGTGCTCTCCATGTAGAATCAATTAGCAATAGCCAGTCTCTGGTGACCCTGCAGAGGCGGGCTTTCTTCCTCTTCTGAAACGCCATCAAGGTTTTCTCATCAAAGGATTATGCCTATGACAAGAAAGCAAAGTAATTTAATATAAGCTGAAAGGGAAATGGAAAACTCCCCCACCTAAGGCTAAAGCAGGGACTGTTGTATCTGGAAACACCACTATAACCTCCAAAATGATTTCTCACCTCTGCCTCAAAAAAAAAAAAACCAACCAAAAAACCCCCAAGCCCTTTGAAAACAGCCTTTCCAGAGCATACATGTGTAAGGAAGTATATTGGCTTAGGTCAACCCCATGCCCACTAGCACAGTTCATTCCATATTTCAGATACAGTTTTGTTATTTGTCCTGTATAGGAAGATGAAAACCACTGTAGACAGAAGTAAGGCTTTCAAACCGTGCTTAGACTCTTCCTAGACCGTCTTTCCAGTTGTTATAAATTAGAAGTCAATGAATCTGTGTAGTTTACAGTAGTGAGTTTCTGACCCACTGAGTCTAAAACAGAAAAGAGGTTTATAAAATAAAAGGCCACAAATTTCCTATTACTTGGTATATATTTTTAAAATATGCATTCTTTGGGCAGCATACCACAAATATTATGTTCTGTCACAAATATTCTAGTGAAGTAAACTTTTTAAAATATGATATCATTTGTGGCTGACCATGGACTCTTCAGTGTCTGTCCATTCTTTAAATCAGTCTGACTGATGGCCACATCCCCTTTTCCTTCCTCCCCCCCCCCACCCTTTTGCAGTCACACATTTTATTTACCAAACTAATTTGTGAGAGTTAGAGGAAAGTTGCTGTCTGTGCCTTCCTCACACAGAGCGGATTCCAGAGACATTTTAGTACTATTCAGAAAGAGAGCTTGGCAGGCCTTCTCTGTCATGGTAATTCACATAGGCTTGAGGCTACCACTTAGACAGAAAGAGAAAAACAAATACCAGCGGAGGAACAATTTTCCCAATTGTTTACACTTTCTGTGAGAACTAATTCATGAAACTTGTGGCAATCTGCTTTTTATATACTCTCATAGAATAAGGCATTTCAGTAAAGAAAATAGACGTGGTGGTTGTTTCCATTTGGGTACTGTTTTCTCATTGTGTCCATAGTTTCAGAGAAAAAGAATCTCCCTCTGCCTTCTTTGCTGGCCCTGCACATCATGGGGTTTTGAGGTGATGAAAAGAACAATTAGAACAAAACAAAATCAACTAGAAAATAATCAGCATTAGAAACCTACCCATCAAAGAAGAAGAAACAAAGCAGAGCGAGCAAGAGGAGAGCAGGGAAGAGGTTGTTTTGCCCCATCAGAGAGAAGAACAGACAGAGCACTCCCATCCCACATGGCACCACTACTTTCTGGGACAGAATTTCAGATAGTAAAATGCCAAATCAGGTTTTAAATGCTTTGTTGTTCTGAGGCATTTTGTATCAGCCTTTTTTTTTTTTTAATGAGGCGAAAGAATTGCCAATAATTTGGATTTTAAAGAGAAAATGCAAATTCACCAAAGACTGAGTGTATTCAGATCTGGATTATCTGGATTCCAAAGTAATCCAAAACTTGTATAAATCCTGAATTGGATTTAACTCAGACTTTAAAGACCTGTCTTCTCCTCTGTAACAAGGGGCTCCAGGTGTAGGAACCAAAATGTCAACAAGGAATTTCTCTTGCCATTATTTCCACCTTAACTATAAGCAGAAAATACCAGAAAAACCCAAATAGATAGCCTGAGAAAAGAAATATTTTAAAATTTTTATTTCATTTTGTTCTTTTGCTCCTTCTCACATCCACATCAAAATAATGCTGGAGAGCGAAGAGTGCTTTCCCAGTGTGTTCCCAGAGGGATGATTGAGTTGCCTACAGTAAGGGCAAACTTTCTTGGACAAGAGACACAATTTCCTTTGCAGCCTCTACAGAACTACAAAAACGCTCTGCTGGATGCAGGAGCCACCAGCCTTATTGGCTTTTCACTCCAGGAATAAGATGCATTCTTTCAATCAAAAGTTTATGTAAAAAATAATAAAACAGCACAAAAATCACATAATGCAGCAGATATAAAACAGTCCCGGGTAGCAAGGTAAAAACTTGAGTACAGCAGACCTGATTTGGCATCTGTGGGATTTGTTGAAGTAATCAGTCCTTAGGAAATGTATGACTTAAGAGGGCATTAATGCCTGGTCTAAGGGATGATCCTACTTCAGAAATGGCACAGAAATGAGGAAATGGAGGTGAGGAAAAAAAGGAACAAAAGGGGTTATAAGACAGGCTCCATTTGATGGCAATATGTTATTCCCATCAGACTGTTTCCACTCTGGGTTTTCATACTTGAGAGGTTGGATAAGCCTTGGACAAGCCTCTGACCTTTTAAATGCTTAGCTGAATCTGGAATTCCAAACCTTTTGAAGCTATCCCATCATAAACACTAACATATAAACAGATTCCACATAAATATTAAATGTAAAAGACGTAATTTACAAAAATGTCAGTGTGCCAAAGAATACTACTGAACCTGCACAAAGATATTTTTTTACATGTGCCACACACAGAAAAGTACCTAGACTAGTTCCAGGCTGCTTTTAAAAGTGTTTCACTACAGCCAGCATTGCTTCAGTGGGTCCCCACAGATACTTGGGTTGTAGTGTGCAAAACTCAGCTGTTTCCCTTTGCGTCAAATTGCACTGGTATCTCCTTCAAGATTGAGATCCTGAGATGATAGCCTGAATAAATCAGCAGAATTGCCCTGAAGTCTAGCAATTAATATTGGCTATTTGTATTCAGAAGCTCAGCTATGCTGGTTTTGTGACAGACACACTACAAGAAAATAAGCTTCTTCAGAAAATACATATTGTTGTATTCCAGCGCTGCTAAAAGGGCTACGGGAGTTCAAGGTTACTTACTAGATCCATGTGTAAGATTCATAAGGCTCCTCATTTTTCATGATATCAGCATACTTGTAAATTGCATCTCAGATGTTCTTCAAACCACTTAAAACTTCCCTGTTCCCTGGAAGCACCAGTGAATACAATTTTACAGGTACACTTTAGTTCAAAAGCAGCACCAGTAACTGTTTCTATAATTCAACAGAAAGATGCAGGCCATGTTTTCCATGTGCTTCTATTATAGCAGTCTCACCAGAAAAAGCCAACAAACATACTGGTGTTTACCATGGCCTATTTGTGCACATCTTTAAGTTCAAGCACTGCACACAGACTTTCTGCCACCGAGAATCAGTCACATTGTTGACACCCACCCATCTACATTCAAGACATTCTTCAACAGCCGCCAGTCAGCCACTTGGAAATGCAGCTCAAGGAACTACAGTGATTTGGGTAGCAGAAGTAATGTGGTTACCGGGAGAAAGTTTGTGGGAATGTATTGGCAAGATTAGTGGAAGAGCATTTCCTATGATTTGCTGACCACCAAATTAAAGATATTGCTAGAGCTGACTTGTAGTCTGTTTGCAGCTCCTTGTACATGTAGACAGGATAACTGAGCTCAAAAAAACTGGGCACTCAGTGGCAGAGTGTCTTTTTCCTAGAAAAGTATGGTTGAATGATTAAGATTAATGAAATTCAGACACATACTTTCCAGAACAACTGTAACTACCCCATCTGTGCCTCTGCAGTACTCAAAAATACTTTCTATGTTCTTGAATCTTTTGACAGTCTATCTGAGCAAGAGTCATTTGTAGCAACCATAGCCTAGACATAAATAACCTTTAAAAGTTTCAGCCATATAATATTCAAATGAGCCAGGTTGTCTTCTGCTTATTTGAAGGCAAAGAACTATAGCTGATTTCACCTTGAAACAAATTAATAGGATTTTAGCTAAATAAATATGATTTCTAAGCATGTCTTTTTCTTAATTTTCTAAAAAAAACAGGGCTCAAATGCTGGATTAATGCATGATGCAATCCAAGTTCAGCATCTTTATCTCTGACATCATAACAAACAAATGTGGTGTCTCATGGGGAACCCATACAGCCCATATGACTTGTATTTCTTTCAAGAAAGTGTCAATATATTAATTTGTCTGACCTACCTGCCTGAATGCTACCCCTATTTTTCTCCAACTTGACTCCTGCTTCAAGGGCACAAAGAGTAACTTGGGGGTGTTGCTCTTATTTCGTGCTTGCCAAACTAAGCTCTGCTCTTGGGCTCTTTCACCAAGTCGTTGTGGATGCCAAAACACCACAAGTCAGAGCAAAGTCACAAGGGCTTAGAGGTAGCAAGAATAAGTCACAAGTGGAAAGGGACCCGAAGAATGTCCTTGTCAGGACAGCCATCAAGAAAGGCTCCTCTCAAGCACGTGTGTACCTCAAGCACATAGGAGGCTCCAGACTTCAGTAAATGGTTGAACAAGTTTACTGACATGACTCATTCTACTGCTATGTCTAAACCGAATCAATTTTAGCTACTCAGCTTTGATGAATGTTAAGGTCATAGCAACCACAAAAAAATAAGAAAGGCACCTGAAAACATTAACAACCTGGGAAAAATATGGGGTTTAGCTGAAAATAAACAGAAGAAATTTCAAAACAAAGAGCAAGTTTATTTGTTCTTTCCCAGAAAGATTACCTTCTCTCATAAAAGGATCTTGTTATTAAAGTTCCTTTGCTTCCCCAGCAACACTATCACGGTTCTGTAACAGTGTTAGTCTGGTCAAAGGCTATGTGGGCCACAGAAACCAAGGCAATGACAGTGTTTATGAGAGCTGGAAGCAAGATGAGGGTGAGAAAGATGAGGAGAGACAATATTAGTCATCTACAAAATAAAGAGCTAGGCAAGAGGGCAAAATTGCTGAAGGGTAGATAGAGCTAGTAGTGCAGAAACACCGTCAATTTCTTTTTAAGAAAAGGGAACAGAAAATTGCACATGCTCAAAGAAAAGTCCTTGAAAGTACCTGACAGTCAGCTCTGACTGAAGGGGAAATAGAAATTAATTTGGAGCAACTTAGATCCAGCAAAATCTTATCCTTTTAACCCCTTTTGTTTAGTAAATTCCATTCAAAGTGCTTTCCCTGATAGGGAATTTTAGGGCCCAACTACACAGGAACTTGTGGGACTAGGATTTTATCTAGTGGGCTCTGCTGTTGAGTGTTTTAGCTGGCGGAGACCATAGTAGCTGAAAATGCTGGAGCACATCTATGTCTACACTTTATATTTTCTCCTATTCTTAGTTTTAAGTCATTGCTGAAGTGCTACACAGGAGGTCACAATTTGGGCATCAAATACAATATTTTCCATCCACCAGCTAGAACCTAACAAACATTGCCTTAAATAAATTTGTGCCCATGCCAAATTCAAAATTAACTTCCCAAGCCAAGCTAGGGTTGATGAGATGGGGCCAAGGGGCCCACAACTCTGCTGTTGAGCTAATGGAGCAGTCTCAAGCTGCCAATCCAACAAGGGAGACTTTTTTATTTAACATATACATTACACAACGTGTGCAATATTTTCCACATTCAATGAGAAGACTTTATTTATAAGCTGCCTGTGTTGAAATGGTCTCTTATTACAAGGAAGCAGCAAGCCAGGTTGAGCCTGGAAATGAACTCTCATTTTCTCCTTTGCTGCAACGTTCAGTGACATTTTGCTCATTCACACCAAAAATATTTTACAGATGGTGTTGGACATTTACTGGATATGTAGGTCCTAGAGTAATGAATTATATTCCCAAATCTTTTCATCTTTTTCAGTCTTCATTACTTACCAGAAGAGTCAGTGAGATACCAAGTTGAAGGAATTGTACCTAGCTTCAGGAGCAGTACCTGTGGCAAAGACATACAGTCACATTTTCAGCCAGGGAAGTGTCTTTTGTCCTCATCGATAGTTTCAAATGGATCAACATATGGCAGATATGTTTCATACACAATTTTCAGTCTTTTCTACTAATGAAAAATTGAGTTAGATAATTCAGAGTTTGAAAGAACAGGCCAAATCTTCACATCTATGCTGACTGCAATATGAATTGATACTTAAACAAATAATAAGAAAGATGTCCATAGTTCTGTCTTCATTCATGGGCCTGGGATACTTTCTCTGAAAATTCCTAACTCCAGATTCACCTGTGATGTCAATCAAACTTCTCATCACACAGGAAACTAGTCAACATTAAAAAGAAGTCAGTGCATGTATGAAGTTCTTGTAATGCTGTGCAATAATAATTTATTATGTAAGCCTTTGGGATATCCTGCAAGCGTATATATAATCAAAATGGCTATTCAATTTCTACATCCCTGCTCTCATGTCAAGTGCTTTTGCTACGTCTAAGATATTCAACAGATGGTGCTGGTAACAAACCCCAGAGGAATTTTCTGAATTGAGAATCCTGGTCCCACAGAGGCATCATCTACCAGTCTTGAATTAAACATATATTACTTACTGAGAAACATATTTTCTAACCTCAATATCTTCTTTGTTTCCTATTGTTGGACCTAAATTATTTCCTGCTTGGAGAGTACTCATAGAACCAAGCACCACTGGTGGCTGTGAACCCCATTTTAGGTATCTGTCTTTACTCATGTACTCTCTAGGGAATTCATGGTGTGATTACGTAAACCAGTGCATTGTCCCGTGGAGATAAAAGAGGTATCTCTGAGCAAACCAGTTGTGCTGCAACCAACATGACTAATTCAGGATGATAGCTCTAACTCGAGCTCTGGCACAACCTTTTCCACTCCAGGAGAGACCAGATTCCACTCCACTGTTGCAACAGATGTTTGTTTAACAGAGGATGTACATTAACCTCGGCAACTGGTGCATAATTATTCAAATGCTCTATAAATTAGCACTTTGTTTAAGTGCTCTCTCTCTCTGATCAGGGAACAGGGACTAATTAGGAAAGAGGAACAATTAGTAACCAAGGACACTTTTGAAATAGGCCTACAGAGGAAAGACAATCTCCTGTCTACATCAAAAAAAGTCACACTGTAGGCACTTAAAGTTAGAAGAGTGTCAGGAGAGTTTTAAAATGAAAGGCTGTGGAAAGAGCACAAAGATTGGAATGACTCATCCTCTCCTGGGAAAGCAGTAAAAGCTCTCTATCCTTTGAAAAAATATAATTTAAGTCTGATACCAATAAAATTTTAATAGGAAACAATGACTTTTCAATAGCATTTAAATAATGAAGTCCTATTTATGCAAAATAGACAAGACCACAAGTAAATACTTCTTTCCTTGCAAATGGTAGAAGTCTAACAGTGCAAGGACTGACCTAGGGTGTCTGGGTTTAAATGCTGGCAGCAAGGGGTTTAGGGTCTCTTGGTACTTGGGAAAAGACAGGATGACAACACTATCACCCTCTCAGTGAAGACATGCTGAGTGAGATCAGAGCCACAGGAGGCACAGAAAGCACAAAGGACTGAGGCAATCTGATGGTCTCAGACACATGGACAAGTGCTGTTTCCTGCAGTGACTGTATTCTTGAAGCAACTGGTCAGAAAACTTCCAAAAAAGAGAAACTGTTGGTTGATTAATTTATCAACCCAGAAGAAATTCAAAATGTTACCTTTGAAAATCTTGACCACGATGTATTCACAGTCTATCTCCTTGGAGGTCTTAAGATATCAAACCTGAAAACCTGAACCAGGAACAATTAATTGGTAAGTTAGAAAGAAAGAATTAAAAAGAACCAACAAAATTACTAACAAGTGGCACAGAGGCGTTTTGGTAAAAATAAATGGCTGGCTGCAGATTTTGAAGAAAGTGAGATTGAAAAACAGTATAGCTAATCACTGGAGTAAAGAGGAATATTAGAAGCAAGAAGGCGTGCTTCAAAACATGCAGTTTGTATACAATGGAGAAAACCATGAAATAGTTAAATTATGGCATGTCAAAAGTAAAACCGGAGTACAAAAGGAGAAATGTGACTTTGAGAAAGAACTTTCTGAAATAGTAAAAACCAACAACAAGAATCTATTTCTAAAACATCACAAGCAGAAAGCCTGCTAGAGAGCCCTTAGGGCTGATAGAGAATCACAGTCTAATAGGAGCACTTGCAGAAGTACAGTTAGGCAAAAAAACCTACTTCTCTCTGATTCATTATTGAGAAACTTACAGAGGATTTTTTCTTTTCAGCAGAATGAGTTGGAAGAACTGTCTCAAATTGAAAAGTCAGGAGAAAAGTTCTTAAAATAGATCACTAAAACAGTAACAAATTGGCTGGAGCAGGTGACATTTGCCCAGGAGTCCTAAGGAAACTTATATGTGAAATTCTCAAACTACTAGCTGGTACAATTTACAGTCTGAACATCTGTCAGTACATAGCAAGGGAAGATGGCAAACATGACACTGCTTTTCAGAGTAGGCATATAAGAAATTTAGGAAAGTACAAATCGGGAAGCCTGACTTGCTTATTGGGCAACTTGGAAGGAAGCAATTTGGGATCCCAGTTGCATATATATATACAGGGTTAATCTGGGATGTCAGTCTTGGTGCCTTCAGCATAGAGATGAAATGCAGAACAAATCTGTTCAGATTCTTTGAAAGAGTAGATGAGCCAAAAACTGTGGTGCTCAGTAAAGGCACATGAAGAAAATGGCATTTTAGGAGTTATTAGGAAAGGAATAGAGAAAACATACAAACAAAATACACAAATACAAACACAATATTATGCCGTGGTTCAGCACCTCAGCCCACCTGTGTTGTGCACACCTTTAGTTCCTACTAAAGGAATCATCTGGCAGGCTAGGAGAAGAACAAAGAAAAGCAAGAAGGATGATCAGCAGGGTGGAGTGACTTCTGGAAGAGAAGAGAGGAAGCGGACTGTGCTTCTTCAGTTTGGAAAAGCAATGACTGACGAAAGATATGCTAGAGTCTTCAAATCATGACTGGAATACAAAGGTTAATACAGGCCCATTATTTGTTATTTCTCCTGACACAAGACCCAGGGGAAGCCAAAGCAAGCTCCTGGGCAGCAGCTATAAAGCAAATGAAAGGAAGAACTTATCCCCCATGGGATTTATCGTAAATTAATTGCCATCCAACGTTGTGGAAGGAAGAAGCCTCTGACTACAAATACATTCAACAAACAATTTGACAAATTAATAAGAGAAAAGGGCAGTTTTCCCAGGGTTATTAAACTCACGGATACGGACTTTAGTCATGAAAGTCCATGGGAGTACAGCAAAGACTTCTGGGTTGCAGATATTTGAAATAGAAATGCTAAGACTTCATGAATGGACAGTGAAGAGGTATGTCTGTGCATGGAAGCACCAGGAAGAAAAACAGAAAAAGGAAGATAATAATTGTAGGCACTGGTGGCACCCAGATTAGCATATGCTCAAATTCCTGGCACATCTACATGCAACTTTCCAGGATTTCCTCAGGAAATCATCTAGACCAGCCCCCTGTTCTAAACAGGGCTGAGTTTTGAAGGCCTCCAAGGATGAAGACTCCACAGCCTCTCTGTGTGAGCCATTCCAGTGTTCAGTGTTTGATCACCATCACAGGACAAGAGAGTTTCCTTATGTTTAAATGGATTTTGCTGTGTTTTGACTTGTGCCCATTGCTTCTCGTCCTCACTGGGCACTACAGAGAAGAGTCTGGTTCCGCCTTTTTTACTTCCCCACACATGGCACAGTGAAAAGAGCCCCTGACCCTTCTCCAGGCTGAACAGTTCCAGCTCCCTCAGCCTCTCACCATATGTCAGGTGCCCCAGTCAGTTTGTGGCACTAATGGCCTCTCCTCTGACTGAGGTCTCAGACTGAGTTTTGCTGTCATGTTCCTGCAGTGGCACTACAGTACATATCACAGGTGAATTATCTCTGGATTTGCCTTATTCAGAACACAAGTCTGGCTGGACCCAGTACAGCTGGTTTTAGGTGTCTCCACTGCCCTGGCTGTTTTCCTTCCCTGCTGTCATGCAGATGGTTCCTCTCCTGGTCAAATGGGCATCTCCAGTGCAATGTACCCAGTGTGTTGGAGCTTCCCACTTCCCTCAGTGTAAATATAGTTGAATATAGTATGAACAAAGCTACAAAGAAAAGGTATACAAACCTTTTTCTGAAACGGCTCTGAAAAGGCGGTGCTGCCTCCCAAAACACAATGCTGCATTCCAACAGTGGAAACCAGCTGACAAAAGCAGAAAAGTCTAGTTGTGTTATATTTATTGCAGCCCACACAAGAGCAGCAAATAAAAGACACAGCAAAGTAGTGGGGGACTATAACAGAACTTCAAGTTCCAGTGACATAGCTGGGAAATTGGTTCCCTGTTTTTATACACGCCTCTCTTTATACTACCTTCATTTAGATAGCAAAGGTTTCTCAAAATGGTTCACAATTTTATACGGAGCCATTGAGGTAAGAATACAGACTAAATTATTTGCCACATCATGAAATGAACTTTTTTACACTCAGACAGTAGGGAGTTTTAAATTCACACTGCACTTCAAGCATGAGTTATTTAAACTGGGAAAATCTTTTCAAACTTCAGACAAAAAAAGAGAGATTCATTATATATTGTGCAAAAGCTACCAACTCATATACATGACATCAAGTCATATATTACAGACATGAAGCTTTTCACATTTTACCGAATGTCATAAGGTTTGCAGTTCCCACATTGTGTTTCAGTATTTCTGCCAAAATTGCCAACAAAGAACGTGTCTTTAACTTCTCTGACCCTATTGTGTCAAAAACATCTCTCATGCACCCCATACTGTATCTTTTAGACCTACTTAGTGTTCATTTCTGAAATTTCAGAAATGCTCAATAGGAAAACCTCAGAACACACAATACAGCTTCTTTACATCTGGAACCATACATCAGAAATCATGACTATGAAAAAATGTTCTGCAATTTTTTCCTAACAAATTTAATGAAAGAACTACTAGTATTTCCACCAAAATAAGCAGAATATTGTAAATGGCTAAAAAAAGAAGTAACTGAGCTGATAAAAAAGAAATTACTTCTGCCATTTAACACTTTGGCAGGCCTTAAATATCTACCAAGAAGAAAAGGCAGAGTTCATTAATTCTAAGATCAAAATTGAAACTTCATATTGATTAGTATATCATTCACTGCATAAAATTACTTTCTAATTAGATTCTGATTTACAGCTTCCCTTAAACATTTTTCTCCTTACTCATAAGGCATAACTAAAAAGAAATTATTATTCCAAAGTAAGCAAGTAAAAGGCCACTAATTCTTATCTGTATCTCAGCTCAACAAAATCAAATATCAAACAAGTGTCTTCCCCTCCTATTAAGTAGTGCTGTATATTCCTGTACCTATTTTCTTTTATCAACCTTATGGATGTTTGAAGAAGAGCTCTGATGATGGTCCAGAGAAGATGCTGGATTTCCTTTAGGCAGAGCCTTCCACTGTGATCCTCCAAAAGTGCCATCTACTCCATAAAAGTATTTACCAACACAAAAGCTCCTTTGAGAAGGTAAATGCTTTCCTTTAACTCACAGAATAGCTGTGAGTTGATCCACAGGGGCAGAAGAATCCCTTCCATGATTGAATTTAAAATTAAAGAGGATGCTGAAGATGCATTGCTTTCAAAAGTAAGCACGGTGGAAATAGTTCTCTTTTATTATTGAGAACAACCTATCACTGACAAGAGATGCACAGAAGAATAGAGGATCTGACATAGAAGCTGACACCTGCATTTGAAATGCAAGAAGGTTGACGCTTAGTAAACTTTAACCAGGGACACATAGCAAATGGCTGGGATTTACACTTTGACCAAAGATTATCAATCCTAAAAGCAAGGCTCAGGAGTGCCACAAGTTACTTCCTAGAGTGTGCAAAGACTGTCAAGCAGATGATGCCCCCAAAAACTGTGTGCACCGAACTCTCTTGGCCAGAACACCATCCCACTGCATATGACATCCTGCTTTGCCTCTGTGGCACAGCACCTTGTTATGGAGGTGGGGTCACTCTCCATCAGCAGCACCTCTGGTATTCTAGCCTGTTTCAAAAGCAGTACGTACACAAATATCGAGTTTATGCACTATCAAAATAATATTACACACTTTAACGTGTTATAGCTCAAAAGCAAACCCTTGGCTGGATGTGTGCACAGCTGGTGGGCATCAAGCAGTGAGGCCATTTAATCACTGACAGTGAATCAAATTCACACAAATTTTCAAATGCAATGTATTTACACAACCTGTGTTTTAATTCCTGTTTACGTAACAGCAGTAGCACTTAAGCTCACTCATTAACAGAAAGAACTCAAGCAAGGCACAAGGACAAATTTCCCACAAAGCTTTCTATTTCCTTTATCAGGTCACAGTTGCAGTTATACCAGGAGTGAAATTCATTCTAGAGTCTGTTTCCACGATAACTATTTAGGCATCCAGGTTTTACTGTCTTGACTGAATCCTTGACACTCCCAGGAGCATACTTACTGCAGTTTTTCATCAAAACAGTTGAAGACAACAGCTTGATAATGCATGGAAAATATCAGGCACATGAGCTTAACGCTTTGAGAAGGAGATTGGCTTCTGTACAAAGAATTCCTTAACTCCTCAATAAGGAATAAACCTCCTGTGCTAGATGGCTTTCTAGTATACAAATAAGCTTACTCTATTTACCAATGTCCTTCACACCACCAACCAAAGCTGAACCAACCATTCCTTGGTATTTAAGATGTCTGTGATTCTTCCAGAAGTTTGGTTCAAGACCTATCATGAGCATGCGATTACCAAGAATGTACCAATACTCAAGCTCCTTTTTTGTTTTTTTTTTTTAAGTAGGATTATAAAATAATTATTATCAATAAGCCTACAACAAAGGCTAAAGGAAGCAGACAGTTATGGATGTCCAAAATACGTAGTATTGCATAACCTTACAAATTTAACACAGAAGTCAAGACTAGTTTGCCTTTCATTAGAAGGCTCTCTGTGCTTAGGTCTAAGACTATGTGCTAAAGTCTGGTGATACATATCTGACAGATATGGCCAGAGAAACTGCTGATGCAGCTGAACTTTGCTGTTGGAAACCACCATGCATCTACCAGAGCTGGAATGTTATTGTTTCCACAGTTCATTCTTTTGGTTAAAACATAGAACTCAGTTATCATCCCTCTCAGAGCACGTATGATCTACATCTACATATATATATACACACGAATAGTAACACATAAGGCAGGAAACTCAGCCTTCCTATCAATTGTATTATAATGTCAGAACAATTTTTCCACTAGCTTTGAAAAGAAAGAATTATCAACATGTTAGTAGATTATGGATTGTGAATGTATGTTTATCCATGATGACTACAGGCTTGAAGAAAGAAAAGTGCAAGCCAAGCTTTATTCCCAACTCTGCTACGAACAGCCACAGTAGGTAAGATCTAAAGTCTACCCCAGTACCTCCTCATACCTTAAATATAGCCAGTAGAGATGCTTAACAGGAGAGTTCAAAACTCTCAGGCTCAGTTTAAAGGCATAGAAAGGCACAAGAATTAACTTCTGGGCATAGGGCAGTGATATGGGATACACATCATAGAGTCACCCCAAGACATTGGGCAAGCACACAGTGAAGCTTTGTCCAATTTGCTGAATTCTGGTGAAGTTTAGTGATTACCCAGTCTACTGTTGTATTTTTTTCTGCTGCAATACAACCTAGTTTCTCAGAGACTCTTTGCCAAACACACCTTGGAAAATGCTTTTTTTCTGAAATTGGAGTTCAAATTGTTTAACCTCTTTACTCGGTCACCTAGATGGAGAGATAAGATTAAAATGTCTTTCTCTGTGAAGCATCTTTGAGAAATTCCAGGCCAAGTCTCCATATAAATGTACAGTATTAGATTATTAGTATAATTTTTGATAGGGCTTCTGTCCTTCATTTTATCCTGAAGCCAGTAAGCACAGCACTTCTCATGTTCCATTGTGTGGTTTGCTTTGTCAGACAAAACCTGATATCTGCTTCCCTACTAATATCATCGCACTGTCTGAATGTATTTTAAGAGCTTGTGGTACTTGGCAATGAGTGGGTTTGCTTTTGTTATTGTTGGGTCAGAAAGCAGTGCATTTAATTTAAACGTTAGCACAAGATGGGATTTATCTGATCAAGAAATCATGCAATAGTAGAAAGGGGTATGTTTCCTTTAAAAAACAGGAACCCCTTGATATCTTTTCAATGCCAAAGGTTTTCATCTGTTTGAATGACAGCCACATACTCCCACTGCACTGACTGTAAACCAATAACGAGAGCAGGAAAGCTGGACAAGGATGCAAAAGCAGATCTTTTTGGCAGCTCTATGTAATACATTTGAACTTGTGAATGAAAGATGGTGACATGCCTTCGGCAACCCAAAAGCCCTTTATGAGGCAAAAATATTCTTGAAACCTATTTGCAGAACAGTGTTAAGACAATTAAAAATTACTGATGCATTTTTACTGGAATGTGCAAATAGGAATTTAAGCCTTTCCTTGTCAATGATACTGATTAATGGAGCATGTCCACAGGGAGTCAGCTGCTGTGCTCGGTAGCCTTCAGCACCTCAGCCCAAAGCAGCATTTCCAAGCTGGAGCACCATCATGCCAACACCAGCACGGCTTCCCCCACCCAGTGCGTGTCACTGGGCCCAGGCCAGAGCAGATAGTGCAGGCTGGGGCTACAGGCCACTGCCCCTGGATCAGCGCTGCTCCTGTGCTTCTGAAACTGGGGCCCCACCTCTCCCTTGCATCTGATTAAATCTGACATTTCCGCTCAGTAAAAGAGAGAACATACGCAGGAACTTCACCAAAAGCTTGAACCTTGCAATAATTTTATTAGTGGTGACAGCAGCATCTGAGGTTTCCAGAACATACACCCCAACACAGTCACGTGTTGAAAAGCCACCATCCTTGAATTAAAGCCTTTATGTTTAATGCTCACCTTTACAATCGCACCATGTCTGACACAGGTACCTGGGCATGGCTTGCTCATTTGGAAGAAACATTTTAAGTATGTATTTGTCTTTCATGTTTTTCTTTCCTCCCCTTTGTATAGTGGCATATGTTGACTTTTCTAAGCTTTAACAGCAATGTTATATATATTGAGATTCTATCTGGACAAGATATGAACAGAAATATTATACACAGCTAAATAAGAAAACACAGATTATTGTGTGAGTCCCTGAAGGCCTACTTGGTCTGTGCAACAGTTTGTTTTACTTTTCATAAAATTTATTTTGGCTGCAGCCAGATTGATGGTGATTATATTTGAAATCCCTCCCACAAATCTGTCACATAAACACATCATTAATTTAGGATCTTTAAAATTATTTGGATAATGAATGCATTTTCTTATGCATTAGCAGATACCGGTCATTGCTATAAGATCAGCAAACAATGAAACATTCCTTGTGTTAGCAACCCTTGGGTGTCAGGGTTTGCTACTGCTTTAAATGCATTCATACTACTTAAAAACCTACACAGATCTGAGAAAAAAAAAAAAATTCAAAAACCACCAATCAAAAAAATCACCTCAAGTAATATCAGATGTCTTATTAGCCTAAACTATGCAACCTGAGCAATAGCCAAATTTGCAGGTTCTCCTTTTGCCAGATAACAACAACAGAAGCCAACAAAACCCCCACCCTTAAAGAGATTTTTGAAGTTTGATACAAAGTAAATCCTGAGCTTCATCGGTGTTTCTGCTGATAATACTGGTAGATTTGATATCTTCCAGCAAAATTGAAAAAAAAAAAAAAGAAAAGCAGAAAGAAAAAGCAGTCTTGAGCTGCTGCAGTGAAGGCGGCAGGAAGTGCCCACTGCAGGGTCTGTGGTCCACACAGCTTTTATTTCATGGAGACACACAGACAGCCTATTCCCTGGTGACAGCTCTCTGCGCTTTCCAATCCTGCACAGGATTTCCTTCTGTCTGAAAGTGTAAGAGTCGCTGCAGTAAACACTCTGCATATGTGTTCCAGCTGCTGCGCTCGTTCTGCCTGCACAGCCCAGTGACAAGAAAAGTATTATTTCCTACTAAAACCTTCTAATCACCAGACCATGCCATTTTCATCTGGCTGTTCCAGGCATCGAGAGCTTGCATTGCTTTTGGTAACTTAATCATGATTAAGAAATTAGCTTTTGCATCCCAACACAGCAACCTCCACCTCAGGATTCTGCAAGCTGAACTTGTGAGCAGGCTGGGCTGTGCTGAGAGCTCAGTTTCCAGGAAAGCTTGCATTGATTAATATAGGCTCCAGAACATATATTCTTGAAAATATTGACACGTATGCAAATGCATGTAAATACACATATCCATGTGCACTATATATTCAAATTCATATTATATATAACACATACACACATGTTTAAAAGAAATTACCATCTGTACAATTTGCTGATGTCCCTATTTATTTTGGCAGGGTCTTGCCTTTACAGGAAGAGGGGGTTTTTGTTGCAAAGCCTTGCACAGCTTTGCCATTCCTTTCCAGAACAACTGCATGGAACACGATAGAGAGAAACATTCTCAACCTGCAGTAAAGAAAATAAGACTTAAGAACAAGCTTAAGGCATATCCTATTACTAGCATAACAATGACTTTTTTCAAAACTGGACTATCCTGTCCCTAGGGACACTTTAGCAGACTTCTTTTTAACCCTTTCTTTAGAGGAATAGTGGCGATTTTTTAAAGACTAATTCTTCCAGTATTGTTCACAGAATACATTTTGTTTAGTACTAATACTTTTTTCCTTTTTGGGAAACCACTGACAACAGCTCTGCTATGCTGCAGTTCCATAAATCTTTGGGAAAAACAAAATAAAATTGAAGTCCAGCTCTCATCAATTTTCATTTTCAGGTTTACAATTTTTATCCCTCTTCTTTAATGAAACAAAATCCCCACAGCCCCCCCTGCACACACAACAGGAAGTTTTTAATTGTTCAACCCATGTGTACTCAAACAGGACTGACAGGAGAACCCTGATTGTTCAAATGGAAACTGGAGACTGGTAATTACACACTCAAAACTGACTTCAAATAAAGGGCAAAGCTTTTTCTATACAGCACAAAATATGCAAACCTAAGTTCAAACAAGGGCCAATTCAGCAAAATACTCTTTTCTACGCAGCTTAGAGCAATTTTGGGATGAAGAAGATATTTTAACTCTCATATTTACATTTTGATGATTATTTTAACGTATTAATATACATAAAGGAGGCCAAGGAAAAGCAAACATTTCCAGACCTGTAAATATGATGAACGTATTACTAACATTTATGTTGGCACCAGATTTCTCCACTTAGTGACACATTAGCACAAAGCTTTGCATTTAAAAAATTCACACAATTATGTTTTTTTTTTTAAATTATGTCTTTCCATAACCAATTTCATATGAAAATATCCATGTTTTATGCCCTTCCTTTAAAACCAATCAAAATATTTTACTAGGTTGATGAAGTAGCTTGGCAATTTGGCATCTATGTCTGCATGGCCGTTGAGGACCACAGTTCAATTCCCAGCTCTACAAGCTGAAACAGATGTGGAAAACACACCACTGATCTTCACATGCTGTAGGAAGGAACCTTCTCCTTGGGAAGAACTGCATTCCTTGAGAGCAGAGTGCCAGGCAAGGGTACCAAAATGAGCTAGGATCCCCAAATAATGGGGTTTATGGAAGACTTGCCTGCTATGGACACATCATCACATGCCATCAGCATTTTTATCTATCTGTACCGCAGGGATGAACTTATCCACGTTAATATCAACATGATCTATGCTTGAAGTATAGAAGAGAAATATTTAAGGAGGAAAAAAGCAAAACCACGAAGAAGTCCTTGCAATATTTTGCTTATTAAAAATAACTCCTTTGGGGTGTCTTTAATGAGGAAAACTTGACACAAATAAACCTTTTTGAATGTCTGTCAGTGATGTTATAACCACATTAATATTCACACCCAGTGCATTCACCAGTTTGTCTGTTCCTCTTACTATTGTTCATAAATTCCTTTTTGGTAAGTCTCTCCAGACAGCGCATATCAAAGGGATTATTGCACTTAATGGGTGATTAAAACCAATTGCCCTTCAGCCTCATGCCTGCAATGCCACCTTAGGCATACAATAATAACCCTGAAACGACTAGCTGTCATGTCTCATTGCTTAATTATATTGTCATGAAGGTGCCCTCCTCAGAAACCTTCTTAGAAAATCCAAACTCCAGCAGTAGTTTTCTTTTCTTCAAAGGTTTCTACAAGTATTATTATTTCTTAAAAACTTAAAGCAAACACAAATAGTCTTAAACAAGCAAATCCACAGAGGTGCAAGTCCAAAGAGTCCCAGACCTCAAGACTGATATGAAATATCTTTCAAGAGATGGGAATCCTGTCCTGGCAGGAATCCACTATGGCAAAGAGCAGCTCAGTAGTTATTACAGCTTGCAGTATCTGTTGTTTAGCAGTAATTTTCAAGGGAATTAATTTCAGTTCAAATGAAATGTCCAGGGACTTTCCACACACCTTGGGTCGCTGGCTCCCAGATTGCCCTTGGAGGGACAGCGGGGGCCTCTGGGGCACAATCTGCAAGTTTCTTGGTGGCCAGAGTTGTAAGCAATGTAATGACCATCTTGTTTCACTGAGTTTGGTTCAAGCCCAACATGACTTTTTTAACACTGCATGGGCAGCCCCAGATGTTCCCTGAGAAAGCAGAAGACCCAGACCTTTACCTTCATGTGGAAACACTATGAAAGAGACTTAGCAACATTTAAATTCTCCCCAGATTTGGCTGTGTACAAGTCAGTGATAGCTCTTTTTCGTTAAGTTTTTCCCCAGGAGTAGATGATGTTGAAGCCATTCCTAGTCGCACTATTCACAGATGTTACCATGGGGAGAAAAGGAATTATGCCTATGGAGCTTGCCATGCAAGGGGCATGACGGAAGGCAGGCTGTGTGAGGTGGTCTCCTCCCATGCATGGAGCTAGGTCTGAGAATTATTTCCTCCTTTTTGTGCTTTTTTGTACATTTATACACAGGCACATGCAGAATTGAAGCTCATTTTCAATAAATATGACCAAGACCAGTTCCATTAAAAAAATTGCTACGGGCAACAGCGTAAGGGAGGAAACCACTCTGCAATGCATTAATCATGAAATTATAAGAGTTTGACAGCTGTTCATGATAAAACATTGAAGAGTTTTACAGAGTTGTGATTTGATAGCTTCGTATTATGACAAGCTAGTCCTGTCTGTTCGTGTTTCAGTGATTAACTCCCATCACTCTGTCTAGCTTTGTGCAGTAAGAGCAGTTTCAGTCGTGGAAACTTTGCCCTTCTGTTACTTAGTCAGAGCAGCTATGATGTGTCTGAGTCTGTCATGACAGTATCAGCAAGAGACAAATCTGGGAATGCAGCTTAGGCTCAATAAGCCTCAGGAACACTGCAAAAGAACACAGGCCCACAGATCTACTCCCCTAATCAATTTTTACTTGCACATTGGTAGCAATGAAATTCATGTGCATCTTGGACCAAGTATTCCTCACTGTCATGGCACAGTGCACGTTGCTTTTACGTGATGCTACCTGCACCTCCAGCTCTGACGTCAAACCAACTACATTTATAGCAACTATTAAGCTGCTAATGCAAAATACACGACATATACATAAGCAAGAAATATTATGCTAAAAAAGGCCTATCAGAGTTTCAAATAATGTCTTGAAGCCCAGTATCTTGAAGTGCATAGCTGACTTTCAGAACAACTGAAATTTTCATCTGGAAAAAAAATGATCCTGCTCCTTGTAATTTCCGTATGTGGAGTCAATCCAGTCCATTACAATTCAATTCACTGACTCCAACAGTAAAGAAAACAACCATTAGCTAGCAAACTATAGCGATTTCCTTTCTTCTCATGGTCCAGAGCCTTTAATCTCTTAGCAAGCACAAGTGGCTGCTGAAGTGCATTTGTTCAGGGCTCAGTTTAAAATATGAATTAATGGAGTTGTAATACTGCTGTAAATGAAGATGTTTAACATTATCCCTAAACGTTACAGCTAGTCTACAGTAGATAAAATCCATTGAAAACCCAGCTACACATATTCATGCTAGTTGGGTTTCTAGTAAGGTGTCCTTATTAGATCAATAATCAGAAGACAATTGAGCTATAACTACTGCATAGCAACTACTGTAATTAGAAAACCTCCTATAATAGTACAGAGCAGCAACAGTTAACTGACCTGTTTTTTAAAAAAAGGCAAGCATTACTTCAAGAGGGAATATAGTTCTTCTTTTAGAAAAATGACTTTTAAATAACATCCTAAAAGGCTAGCAGGTCATTAGTCATTT
Source organism: Corvus brachyrhynchos (assembly GCF_000691975.1). Classification (NCBI taxonomy): domain Eukaryota; kingdom Metazoa; phylum Chordata; class Aves; order Passeriformes; family Corvidae; genus Corvus; species Corvus brachyrhynchos. Next base: position 4,118,701 of record NW_008240122.1, read on the forward strand.
TCAATAATGACAACAGGTAATTTATTGTCATGCACATGCCACGTAGTTAACAAAGGGGTCAGCTCTAGGTGTGTTAGCAGCAGGAGTTCTCAAAATAGATGTGCAAGAAACAGTCACACTAATCTAAAAATTAGGTCAGATTTTCTATACTTTATTTGGAATCAAATTATTCCCTGATAGAAATACTAAAACTTACAATGAAAAATATTCAAAGAATCAGGTTACATTCTCAAAAGCTGCTAATAATTGTGAGCATTCAACTGGCAATGCATTAACATAGTCAGATGATCAAATTTGGCCTCAGATTCTCCAAAAACAACAACAACAAAAAAGGTTATTTAAGGTGTCTTGTATAATTTCCACAAAGACAGAACACCGTAAAAGGGACTGTTTCAGAAAATGTACCTGTTAGTTCATGTGCTGATATGTTGTAAGTCCACAGAGAGGTATGTGAGTGGTGACATCCATGTAGTCATCAACCCTCAGCAGATTCCAGCACCATCTGCATCTGAGCATTTTTACAGCCAGTGTCTGCAGGTTTCCTGGATGCTGGGAAAGAGGTCTCTCTTAACTACATTATTGCACAGAAAACATATAATGTGGTCATTTTTTTTGTTTTAAAGAACAGCTCTTACATGATGTTCTGTTTCCATCGATACTGAATCACCTTTTAGCTCAGACTAGTGCAAAAAGTGTCTGAAAATCCATCCATCTGAAGAAGAATGCCTGGAGTTTTCATTATTATCAGGAATACTATCAGGGGAACAAATCTGGATGCTACCTGGTGGAAGTCTGTTGCCAGGGTTCCCCCAAGCTCTCCCTCATCCTGCAAACACCACCTGGGATGTGTAAGAAGCTGAGACTTGCTGCCTTCATAACTTCACTGGCTTGGTGACATGTTATGAATAGGAGAAATATTAGGAATGATTTTAAGCATTCCTTCCCTGACGCTCCAAATCCCTTGTTTACTTTATTGCCTGAGAGCTGTCAGATTGGCCCCTGAGTTGACAAGTCTCGAAGTTGAGTGAAGCTGTCAAACAATGATTTGCAGTAGGCACCCACCTCCAAAGGGTTTCAGTACGCAGGAATTCGAAGAGAAACAGCGATAACCTTTCAAACTCCCCTAGCTTTCTGCTGTTTGACATGCACAGAGTTTGAAGCAATGCCATTTAACACAAAAACATCAAACTTAAAGTAATTACTCAGCTGCATGGGGAGAGGTAGGAAAATACTTTGCTTTTCTTAAACAAGATTCCAGGTGGTGCTGATCTTGAACCTCAGAAAGCTTTATCAAAAATTATCAGCCTGGAAAAATACAGCCATAGGAAAGCTGCCATTGCAAAACCAACGTGGCTACCAAAGTCAGTCCAAATTATTAAATTCAAATCCAAGTATGAATGAATGCAAAAGTTTGAGTTTGTTGGGGTCTGGAATTTTTGATGAAGTTTAAGCTCTCTCTTTCAGACCTAGGGAACAGTGACAGTTCTGACAATTGTTATTTACCTGGAAAGAAAGTTTACACCTTGATTTGGGAATTTCCCCAATTTGTCATCCAGGAGGGGTCCTTTGAGTTCCTTGCTGGAAACTGCGCAGACTATTTCAGTACTGAACTCTGTTCTTTAAACAGTGACTTTAGGAGGAGCCTGAAGTTCAACAAGTATTTCAGAAAAGTGTATACACTTTTCAATAATAAATCCATCATTAAACTTCTTGGCCTCGTGGCCTGCATCTCTTAACACCTTGTGCCATTTGTACGCATTCTGAAAGGCTATGGAAGGATGCTGTTGGCTGATGGGGCTGCGCTAGCAACTCCAGATTTAAGAAAGAACAGAAACCTTTTTTTCAGTAAGATGATCAACTTGATACATAAGTGCTGAATGAATATCAAAAGAAACAGAAAGCCATTTTTCAATGAAGGACATTAGAATGTAAGAAAACAAAATAAAGTCACTTACTTATATTTAGGCTTACATAAAATTGTGTTATACAAGTATGGCACAAGTACATATGACCTGAAACTTTGGAAAGATGGAAGTATATTCTAGTTTTTTAGACTGCTGTATCTTTCTTTTCTGATTTAATAGTTAATATGATATACACATGATTTATAGTTTCTGTAGAAATTTCACAAAAAAAACTTTGTAGGTAATTCCTCTTTTATTAAATTAATTAAATCATCAGTCAAACCTTTTCCTGACTTCCTCCCTCAAGTCATAAGAAAAAGAGCAAAATTCCCTGTTTCATTATTCTCTTTTAAATCAGTCCAATAGAAGGAAATGAAGTTTTCAAAGGGATCACATGGAGGCTACAGAGTCGGAAGTGGCGGGGTCCATTCACTCTCCAGCACTGATATCCTCTGTGGCCTTTGGCAAGGCACTGAGCCACTTTCCAGCTCAGTTTCCCTGGAGGGAAAAAAGCGATTTATGTAGCATTCGACACGTCAGCTATGTGAGTTTTGTTCTTTTATTTGCTTCAGTACTTATATGAGTCCTGCTCACTTAGAAAGAGGTTTCTGGCAGCACTTGGTGCTACACAATTGCCAGCACCAAACCCTAACCCTTCACAGGAGGGAATTGCTCCTCCGATTAAACCTGGTCCAAGCAGCAGGCACTGTGTGAGAGCTGAGCAGTGACCTTAGCTGGAGCAAAAGGTGGAAGGAAAAGTGGCAAATGCTACAACTCAGTCAGGTCAGCCAGCAAGAGACTGCAATACTCCAGGATCACACTGAGACAAGAATGCAGAGCACACACTACTCTCCTGACACTGCAAAAAGAAAAAAAAAATAGCAAAAGGCAGCCAAACAAAGCAAAGCACCTGCAGCATGGATTTCTGGGCTTTGGCGTGAGAATTAGATCATGTTGCTTATAGGACAATAATTAGGAAGAGAGTTTCTATGCTCCTAATTAAAGAGTTAAGAGCTAACCAAGCCCTGAATTGCAGATGTATTACGTGCCATAAAAGGTGTCAAGAAAAGTTCAGGAGAGTTGTGAAGAAATCCTGCCAAAACTCATGCCCAAACACATTTAATAACAAAATATGTGTACATGACTAGCATGTCTGACAGTTCCATCTTCTAGACACTACATGGTGTTTTGAAGAAACATTAGATGTTGATGGATCTGCTTTTTACATTTAATGGTGCAAACTAAAAGGAAAAAGGAGATAAACATTGTATAACCTAATTAATGCATTAGTGTATCTTCTTCCTCATAAACCTTGGCAGCAAGTGCTTTTACTTTTGACAAAGAGTTATTTTGATCCTCTTGCAAGGAGTCCTGCTTGCTTGGTGAAAAGTAATAATATTCATTTCAGTTCTGGATACTTTCCTGCCCTCTCCTCCAGCTTCATATTTGCTACTTGTCGAAACAAGTGATGTACTTTCAGTCCAAAGACTATAGCTGAGTTTGCTAAAAATATCGTATGGTTTATGCACTTCATCCCAAATGGTTAGTAGTGATGATAAAGCAGAGAGAACCCATGCCTGCCAAGGCTTTTCACCTACTCGGGAACTCCCTGAAATGTGTCTGGGGGTGTGAACACTGAGATCCTCCATTTTTGTGGAGGCCGGATGGAGGATCAAGTTCTAGCAGAGCAAGGCAGGCAGATCCCACACTGGCAGATAGGAGGCTGCCTTCTGCTTTGCATCTCCCTGAGGGTGTCTTGTGATAAAAGCTTCTCCTTCTTGCTGTATAAGTTAACATTTTAAGTCCTGATTCTGAGGCTTTAGGCACGTGCTGAACTTTTTCTTCCTTTCTGCAGTCCCAGGGAAGTCACCAAGACTGTTTGAAATATGTGCAGCCTGTATATCTTTGCAGGATCAGGGCCCAGTACATACAAGCTTGTGCCATTTAGTTTTGTATTATATGCAATCCCAGAGCTTAATACCATAGGGCACATCCCATATACGGAATAGAGTTTTGCATTCCCAACTGCCGTAATTAATTAGAAGCCAGTAAAGCTATATGTGTGATTTAGGAATGGTGAATGCAGTCCTGGGAAAAGGTTAACATCAAGAGCACCCTATGGAGGCTAACAGGATGGAGTTGCAAGCATATTTTCTCAAGAAAAGCAATTAAAAATGACATGATGTTAGAATAAGTCAGTCCAGAAAGAATAACAGAACATTCACCTGCAAGTAATCTCAAGAGACTGGTCAGTGCTTGGAGAAAAAAAACGGTCTCACAAATTGCCAGTGTTTAACTTGAAGTCCATTTGTTAATTTTGTAAACACTGCTGCTTCCGTTTTGCACTGACACGCTATTGACAGTGGGACTCGGATCCCGCCAGGAAGGAAGTATCAGGTTTCAGGCAGCTTCGGGACACTTCTCAAGTCTATCTTCACCTGAAGGGCTTTGGCAGTAGTTACTGTCGGTTTGGTGCAGTTCAGGCTCCATGTGAATGAAAACTGCTTTACATTTCAGGTCCGTGGTCAGGATTGTGGTGCAGTCGGTGCCTACAGCCAGCTCAGGCAAGGCTGCACTTTCTTTTACCAGCCTTTACCCAAGGGATTTCATTTGCCCCCCACCAGCCATACTGCAGCACCAGCTGACAGCAGATTCCTGCTTTACAGCCAAATTTGCCCTGGTACGGATTCAGCCATGTGGGCTGGGAGACCTACATGTGTAACTAGGTCTGGCTTCTTCAGCCCAGCCATCCTGCACGCTGCCCTGTCCTGCTGCCAGCCATCCCAATTGGTTTCTCAGTATGATTTCACTCACTGCCTGTCCCGTTTGGTGTAATTGTGTCTTTAATTACATGGATGCTACTCTGGATGTAGGGTGCTCATCACACATTCCTTGTTTTGAGCTAAATGGTTTCAAACAGAAGGCCCAGTGCCACGATTTTTGAACATCTTTCCTGCTGGAGGAATTGAGAAACCAGGATTTCAGAAATGAAATTCTATATATATGATACCGGAAACCATAGGCCCATACCACATTAATAATGCAGGCAGGAAGGCACCTTAGGCAACTACTTATTTAGTATATATGCTAAATAAAGAAGAAACTGACTTCTAGACAGTTCAGGGGCATCCTGATTGGATCATTTCAGATTACACACAGAAACAATTGCACATTTGTATGAAATACAGGCTCTTGCTAGCTTTCCTCTACTTGTTTCATATGCTAACTTTGAAGGTTAAAATGTTTTGCTTCAAAAGAGTATAGACAGTAATTTGAGAAGTGATCTGAAATCCGTCAACCCATCAGCACCAAGCAGGTCCTGGTGAGCATCACAAACCATGAGGTAGCTCCGGAAGGTGGCCCAACACTGTGAATGGGGTTGTCCATAACTGAGGTGCCCCAGGCAGCTGTGGGTGAGGTGCAGCTTGCTGTGGGTGAAAGGAGCACCCAAGGAGCACAGGCAGGTCTGGGACATGGCAGAGTCGTACTGCAGCCAGCAGAGCTCCTGCAGTCCCAGCTGGTGGCCTCCAGCCACTCTCAGTCAAGTCAAGGCATTGCCACACTGTCTGCTCAAAGCAAAACCTTGTGTCACAGCCACCCACTGCACTTGTCACCTCCACAGAGAGCAAGAAGGACACACCCTTTGAGGACCACCACTAGAGGCTTTTCTATCGGTTCAGCTCAAGAAGGGGAGGCTGGTCACTGGTGAGCAGTGCATGAGAATGTATCCACGCTGTGAAAACCCTTGGGGTCCATTTCTAAAGGTAACTCAAAGGGCTGCAGTTTCATTTCAATTCCCATTTTTAAGACACACACCTTTTTCCCTTTTCCTTTTTTTTTTAAAGCCTTCCTGCTTTCTTTATTTATACCTCAGGTACATGTGGTATGAAGGACTAATCTTAAACATTTACAGCCTGAGGTTGGTTTGCGGTATTTATTTCAACTTACTATATATTATAGTATGTTTTTGATTATATATGACAGTCAATTTGCTGGAATTTATAGTTCTCTGACTAATATGCTTTCATGATGTACTTGCCCTTAATTTGTGGATTTTATGGAGAGTTTATTGAGGTTGGATTTCCCGCTTCTCTTTCCACTTGTTCCTTCTTTTTAAATTTCAATTTGTGTAAATGCATGACAGAGAGAGAAAGAGAAAATATGAAAGATTAATAGTCACAAGAAATGACAGACAGTTTGTGTCACAGAATAAAGTTCCCAGGGCAGTCCCACAGCAGCCTTTTCTGGGCTCAGTGACCATTTGGTGGAGATCCCCTCTACCTTTGAATTTGGTCCCTCAGGACAAACAAAATCTTTTGAGCATATGCAGGACCCAAGATGAGAATTGCACCCCAGTATCACCAGGGAAGAAGTGATTAAGAATTAGGGTGGGACCAGCCTGGCACAGACTGGGAGGACACAGCCAGATTTACCCCTTTCTGGCAGAGCACACCCAGCAGTGGCATCCATCCTCCGTTCCCCACGCTTTCTCACTACTGCTCAGCTCCTCATCTGTTCACAAACATCCCTTCTGCCTTTGGCATATATGCTGAGATCAAGGAGAGGCATACAGGAACAAAAGAAAGAACCTGGACTTGTAGTCCAGGCCTGCATTTTTAAGTTCTTCCTAAACACTTTCTAATTTAAACCCCCTGGTTATGGGATTTAGGTAGCTCCCAAGCAGTGTTGGCTTGATTTTTCAGACCAGATAAAAAATGTTTCAGCTTCTCAGCAAACAGGATTTGACACGGTGCTGAAAGGTAAGAAGTCAGGGGAAAGGGGGGTTCATCTCAGCATCTCAGCTCAGATAACGAATGTGCAAAGCACAGTAAATAGGCCACAAGTAGGGGCAGATTGTGGCAAGGAGGAGGTAAGAAACCTACTGTGAACAGAGCAGGGACCTCAATCAGTCCCTCCCCAGGCAGTGATTATGGCAGCAATGACTGAAAAGCGTGTAACAGCCGTGGCATCTGAGTCTGCCCAGACTACCTTCCTGGGCAGGTACCTTCTCAGGGGCTGTCTGGTATGAGATTAAGCTGGACACATCAAAGAAACATCAGGCAGGTAGAGCTGTGAGCTGTAAGGAGAGGATAACATAAGATGACACCTGATACAAGAGGAGATGAGACCTACTGGAGCCTGAGGCTGAGCTCTGATGCACGGCTGGAGGGTCAAGGACATGGAGAGAAGCCAGAACAGAGCAGACAAGAGGTATCACCTACTCACCAGTGCAGGGAGTGCTGCATCAGGATAGCTGTGGAGAGCAGGCCTTGAGTTTGGTCTTCCTTCTCATCTCCCTCACAAGATTATTGCTTCATATGGCCTCAGACAACTGGGGAGCTTACCCAAACTGGCAAAAGCAGAAAAAAAGGAGGAGAAACATTCAGAAAAGTGAAAATGTAGGCACTTAGCAGCCCAAGTTGCATTAAAATTTAATGGGGCTGAAGATTCTTTGTGACTGAAAGTCTTATAGCAACTTTACTATAGGTTTTTTCTGACCTTAGAGAGCATCCAAAATCCAAAGCAACTTAAAATTTAGCAAAGAAAACCAGACTTGCTATAGATCTAAGAGAGGGAATCTCTAGGGTATAAAAATAACAGATAAGATACACATCTTTTTATAAAACTGTCCATAGATCGTTAAATTAATTTCTACTCAAACCTATTATGTCTCTGCAGTTCTTTGCAATGGCACCATCACTGTTAAATGTGACTGGGCTTTTCCCATAGCCTTGTCACTGCTCACCCTCCTCACCCTCCTCCCACTCTTCCAGGGTAATTCTGATTTGAGATGCTGGTCTTCCCATTAAAACAACAGGAGCCATCTGAGAAATTCAGATTTGTTATTAGTCTAATTCAAGATTCATCACCTACTGCCTTTTGAGAGGGAGGAGGGGGCAGCATCCATGTGGGGGAATTTCCACATATTGCTAAATGCCTTTTGGGCACACAGCGTGACAGGGAAGGGCAACATTATGCAGTCACTGCCTTATCTCATGAACCTTGCTTTTCCTTTTCTGATATCCTCACTGAAAAGATTACACAAAATTACTAGACTGCACAAAGACTGTAAAATGCTTTTCTTTGCTCAGAAGAGGGATTACGTGTATTTTACCTTACGACACTACAGATCTCGTGACACCACAAACTGGGTGAATATTTTGGGACATCTGCACTTCTGAGCTCCTGCCTCAAGCTATTCCTCATTATTTACTGCTAACTAATGAGCAGTCAGGTGGCTGATTCTTTTAACAGAGGGCACCGTTTAGACTGCTGTATACCCTCGAGCACCATTTACCATCTCACACTTTGGTCTGGGCTTTTCATTTAAGCAAATATCTCCCTTCCTTGAAACACTGCTGGATATAACAGATAGAGAGGCAGCCATGTACCAAAATAGACGTATTTCTAAACATTTCCAGCTGCCTTTAGGGCCCATATAGTATATGAGGTGAGATACTGTGAGGTTTCACCACACAGTAAAGAGCAGCCAAAGGGCATTTTCTAAACTTTTTTTCCTACTGTCTTCCATTTGATGAAAGACTTGTGGTTAAACCTTTATCTTCTATAAACATTTAAAAGTAGGTTACCTTTTATTTTCACGTCTCACTTCTGTTTCATTAGAAGACAGGTTTTACTGCAGTAATTCAGGTGATTGATACCTTGGATCACCTTCAGAAAATAGATGTTAATGATCTGTATCTATGTCTGCATTCCAGCACAGATGTGAGCACAGATGTATTTGCATGCAAGATGCCCATGAAGCAGTGTTTCTTTCTAGTGGCATTTTTTCTTTGCTTTTACATAAGGCAGCTCCCATGCACACAGTATGGAAACCCCTAGGAGCAGGATTTTTGTCAGATTGCTCTCACTCTCTTCTCCTCCTCCCACACCTCAGCAAGCACCTCCATGCCATCCAGGTTTACTGATTTTTTAAACAACAGACCATTAGTGATTCTGTGGCAAACATATGGATGTGGTTCATCACCAAGAGGGTCCCCAAATTAATTTGAAAAAAAAAAAGCTCATTTTCCTCTGTTTCCTTTGAGGGACTTGGTCATCACAGCTGGTATTCCTAAATTCTCTCTGAAAATTCCAGTCACAGCCTCACCACTGAGGAAAAGAGGGAAAACACAGAGCCTGCAGTTAGGCAGGCATCTCATCTTCTGTCATTTTAAATGGTTATTGCAACTAACTGCACTTCAAAGCCCCACTGCAAAACAGCTCAGGCTCTGGCTGGTGACTTGCAGTCACCGTGCCATCACCCACTGTGGCTGCACTGCACGTCCAGCAGGGACCATGGGAGAATTTCAACTGTTTCCTATTAATAACACTCACCCTGTCTCCCAGGGAAGAAACTGTGCAGCAGTTGATGCCACTGTACTCTGAATATACAGGTTGAACAGGAAGGTGGCACTAATATTTAAGTAATGCCTAAAGTGTTCCCAAAAGTCAATACTGAATTAGGCAGCACATCTAAATGAACATTAATTCTTCAGTGGAGTGATAGTTAATAATTTAATAGGTAAACTGTTAAGAAAACTGAAGCTCACACCGGAAAGCTGGAATTATTATAAAAGCTCAGAAAGCTACAACAACTATTAAATCTCCCTTGTTCTTAACATTGGGTTTTTTTTTCCTTAGCAACCAGACTCAAAATTCAAAAGATGCCAGAAAACTATGAACTTATTTTAAATGAGCTGTGGAAATCTCCCGCTGTCCTGTGTGTCTCTGTCTGAAGCTATGACCTTCCTGTCCCAGTGTCATTTGTCTGATCGTATAAAGAAATAATTAATAGTGCACTTCTTACATTTTACATAATAATTGATTTAAAATGCCTCACATTCCATTTCACTTATTTAATTCACTTATTAAATTTGAGTCCAAACAAACAATGTTTAAAAAGTACAATTTTTTTAAGCCTGAGAGTTTTTACACCTTCACAAAACAATGAGAAATTGACTTGGAGAAAACAGTTATTGGTGCAGATGAGAAAAATTACATCATTTATCTGTTAAAGAGAGATTCCTACCAAAAGCATGAAGCATAGGGAAATGTAGGTATAACAAAACATCTGAAATACACTTTAAATTAGAACAAATCTGCTAGGAGAGTGAAGAAAAAAGAGGAAAAAAACCCCAACTAACTAAAAAGCCCCAAATGCCTGAATCTTCTTGAAACAGATCTGTGGAACGAATAGTTGCTTCTGTTTACTAAACTCAAATACTTCTCTCAAAATAAAAAAAAGTTTTTATGGGAGAGTAATTTCCTAAAAGAGGTAACTCAGTCTGCCACAATGCTAATTTAAAAGGAGATTCTGTTTCGAATGTATCCTTAGATCTGTGAAAAGCAGACGAGCTCTTTCTTCTCAGTAAATCTCATCTCCCTTTCAAATATTCCCTCCAGTGAACAATAATGCCAGAATAACGCGAACAATGGGTGAGTCATGATCAGAAAACACAGGGAAAAGAGAAGAAAACAGACAAAATTTAACCCCAAGACACAAGAGACAGGTGCTTCTGCAAACGTGGTCTGGGATTTCAAACATTAGTCCCAAAAGCAGCCATTCCTGCCTTGCACTGGGAACTTAGGTTGTGATTAATTAATAGTTCTTCACTCTCCTGAACTTTATTTGGAAGGTCTTTAAAAAGGCTCTTGAGGGAGATACAGATTTCTCTACTGGAAGAAAAGGAAGCTGCAGATTCTCTCCCTGCTACTGTTTAACTTCATCAATTCACAATCTGTAGTTACTGGATGTTTCAGCTCATCAGCAGAGCCAGCCAGGAGAGGCTACAGCCCATTCAGTTAAAAGAAGTGTGGGCTGTGGGATCTGTAGAATCATCAAAGACCAGTCTTATCTTGGGCCTTGGAACCTTACTGTAGTTTATAGACTGACTTGGCAGAAATCATACACTCCAGAACAAAACTGTCATGACCTTTTTCATAATGAAGGAGAAATTTTGATAGTTCAGGAGGAAGAACACCCATCAAGAATAATGTGGATGATGAGACATAAGAAATGAAACAAAATAAGCCTGGTTATTTTGGTTTCTTTATTCTGGCAATGTCTCTTTATCTGAGATGAGAGAGTTTGAAAGTAATAAAGCAAAAGGAAAAACAAAAAAAGGAAAAAACGAAAAGAGCTATCCAGTGATCCATATCATTCAGCAACAAGAGAAACAAAAGCACTGCTAGTCAAATTTATGAGCCTTGAGAGATCTTGGCTGAAGTCGGTAGAGAAATACCTCCATTAAACACCTCCCTCTCCACAGCTAATCCCTAACTCCTTCCCTCCCACACTTAAGGAATGAGCCCAAAATATCCATGTTTTACTGTGAGCACAAAGTTTCTCTCTCTCACTCTCCCTCTTTTGGTGTTGATACCTGGTATCACCCTCAAGATAGTGCAGCTGAATATAAAAATATAAGTACAGGCAGCTTTCAGACTTGCCTTTTCAGTGAAAACTCAATGGGAAGAGGGAAGCAAGCTGCTGAGCTATTCCTAATCTGTCTGGAGGAGATTTTTCACTGGAGCCCAAGTCTCTGGAGAACAGCTCACAGCAGCTCTAATTGCAACAAGGCCCAGCCAGCCATTACTTGATTTAACACACATTTAACACACACATATCTCGTGCAGGTGCCGAGGTATGGGAACGCTTGTGAGAAGATTAGAGCAAAATGTGGGGAGAGAGTAAAATGGCTGCAGGCAGGGGTGCACTCTGACAGTGGATTCCCTGTCTGACCCAGCCAGGAGAAAAAAGTGCAGCACGCACTAAAGCCGTACTCTCTTCATGCAATTCAGGCCCAAAATGTCTTTTTATACATGCTTAGCTCTGTATAGGTTTATAACATTTCCTAAACTGCTTTTTTTCCTCTTCTGCATTCAGATCTCAGGTTTCTGACTATCAGTTCTTCAGGAAAATTAGCAGAGAGCTAGCCTCTGCAAAGAAAAAGATGGGTAAATGAAACTGCACTGAACTGGGCTTATAACCTGATGCCTACTTTGCTTATAAAACAGAAGTTAAACACTGTTAATCTAATTTACTTTCTGTTGATGCCAACTATTTTTCAAAAAAATCTCCTACCGAGTGCAGAACCTGCTTCCCATTGAAATTTGTGGTCACAAACGGAAATGATACATTTCTGTTTGTATCTAGATATGATCTTACGCTGGAACTCACACTTCTATACTGTTCTGAGCACAAAAGCCTCTGACCTAGCAACTGTCAGATAAACAACACCACCCACTCCTTGCACATACATATAGAAATACAAAAAAAGCTAAAATAATGGGTTTGTCTGGTTGTTACTCTAAACCTTTAGTATTGCATCAGTGACTCTCAGTGATGCTCATTTCCACAGTGGATCCAGTCCTGTTAAATGTCCAATTTCTGGTGCCAAGTCATTAATCAAAACTAAAAAGCAGTTAGTTTTTTAAAAAATAATTGGCTTCTATCTGGAGTTGTGTTAGATCTTCTTTAATGGATAGTCTTTCAGATTCCTGGTTGTCATCAATCTCCTTTAGAAACACCTCTTCAAAGAAACATTTTACTAAAACACTGAAGTCTTCATCTCTCATTGTTGCTGATCTTTGCTGGTTTCATAGTATAACTAGGAATTAATTCTTTCATTTTGCTGTAAGGAAGGGAGACATTCTGCATTTTTTGCACACAGAGAAGGGAGGCTGTCACCCATGAGCTGGAAAAGCTGTTGGCAGTGGTGAAGCCAAGTGAAGGCTCCTTGTTGCCAGCGGGAAAATTAAAGTGTTAACATTAGTTCTGTCATAAGGTATTAAACGAATTCCTTGTTTCAGTCCACTGCTGTCCTGCCGAAAGGCCCAATCAGCTCAATTATTAGACATGAGAAAACTCAGCACAGCACTGGATGTGTTACAGGGAAGAAAACCCCTGTCATACCTTGCTTCCTTCCTGCAACAAACTATTGAGTTGTTGAGGGAAAAGGCAGATGTTGCTGCTGAGGAGATGACCCAAGTCTGGAGAGGCAACTGTATTCCCACCTTGGAGCCAGGTCTGATGAAGGAAATTTCCTAAACCATGCCACCTCTCCTCTTTAGCAACAACCCTGAACTACACCCTACACTGCTACACATTTCAGATCATCCCCTCTGCAAGCTGCAGCACAAAAATCCAAATGTTAAAGTCATATGGAATCAGTCCTTTCCTTGTCATCATCATCACAAGTAGAGGAGATGTTCCAAGACATCTTGAACTTTGTCTTGGGTAGGAGGACAGTGCTGACCCTCACTTTGGCTAGCAGAAGACCACGGACAACAGAGAACCAACCTGCCAAGACAAAACTCCTTTGTAAAAGGTCAGCTGGGCACTGCCTGCTCCTGCCAGAGCCTAAACAGTCACCTGAGAAGGCAAAGTCACACTGGCAGGCAGTGGCTGTAAGGAAATGTCAGTGACGTTGCTCGATAGGCGAGAGCCCAGCCTCGGCACATGAGTGTCCCACCACTCTGGGGCTGCTCGACAGAACACTGAAGGCAAGGGCTGCTGCAGCTGCAAGTTAAATGCAAACTGTTTTCTGATTTTCTAATCAAGATAGCTTAAAGTAATGAACAGTTTACTAAAATTCCTAGCACAACTTTCCCAATTAATTATTGATTATTGCACATAAAGTTTTATACAGCAATGCATGGTGGTCCCACAAAGCAATATTTATGCTTTAACACAGACTTAAACATTTTGGCTAGGAAAATTTTGTCTCATTCTGAGTCACATTTTGAAGACTTATACACCAGCTTTCTCCCTGGAAAAAAACACATACAGAAGTGGAGTCATTAGTTACATTCTTTGCAAGCGTATGATTTCCACTTCTCTCTACCTGCCGAGACAAGCACACGAATTTTCACATTGCTGAATGAAACCACTTGACATAAGCCTTCCTGGCAAAACTCCATCCACATATGAATAAAAAGCTCAGCCTCATTATAAAGGAAAAAAAACCAACACTGATTTTTGAGCGATTAGTAGTACACACTCCATTAAAAAGCATGAGTTCAGATTACATTTGTGAGACACTGCATCTGCAGGGTAACAAGGGACACCAGATTGCAATTGCATTGGAAATCCTAACAGCACCTTTGAAAACTTTGAGGGCTCTTCTTGTCGATCCCTCTTCTGGGGCAGCATCAGAGGCCAACAGGGCTCTGACATTTCCACATTTCCACTACCTCGAGGAAAACAACACTTCCAGTCCCACCTATCTGTTCTGTTCTGTGACAGCTTATCATCATAAAGGGGCTGTTTAATCAGCATTTGTCAAGCCCTGACCTCCTGCAACAGGGGCCCACCAGCACAGGTACAATCAAAATAATGCATTAGTACATCTAGACAAATGAGTTCCTCCTTTTCCCTCAGCAGTGTCATCTTGGCTTTTGCACTCCCTTCAGAGACGTTAACAACTGTTAGCTCTGCTCAGGGAGATCACTGATCTAATTTATTTCTCCTTCCCCCTCTAGGGAATGCTATCACAATTCTCTAAGATCATTGCCTTGTACATCTCACTCCCCTCCCCTGATGAAATGGCTCTGAAATGTCACCACCTGATCTGCGGGGGAACTGCACCCTCACAA
>NW_008240122.1:4133228-4144726 GCF_000691975.1 Corvus brachyrhynchos
CCCAAGGGGGTGCTTCTACAGGACCTTCATCTCTGGCTTTTAACAGCCTTGTAATCACAGCTCACAACATACTGGTTGACAAACTCCTGCTTTATCAATATTTTATCCTCAACATTAGCTTTTTCATGATGCTGCTCAGCCTTAACTCAGAGGCACTATTTCCACGCCATGTGTCAATGTCTCTAGGGCTTAGCAGCAACAGAAGTGTTTGGGAACCTAAACAGCCCCACCTCTGAGGCCTCAGAGGATGCTATTTCTTCTTCTCATTTTTGAGGCATTTGAAACGCTTGCACAAGATGGAGAGAAACTTTACAGGTTTGTGCTTGTTCTCAGTGTGTGTTTGTCCAGCAAGAGCTCCTCGTAAATGGCTGATTTGGGGCTGTATTTAAACTGGAAAACATCTCAGAACAGTTGGATGGAAAACATCTTACTAGCACATGCAGTCAGCTGGAGGAGTTGCTCTCTGGGGTCACCACACCAGCCTTTCCTAGCAGGATAATGTCAGTGTTGTCTGGAAAGCCATAATACATAAGGAAATAAAAAGAAGCCCGTGTTTGTTATTGCTGCTACAAAGTGTGGCAATTTTCTGTGGCATGCAATACTTCCCACCCCTGTGTTCATCCATTCTTATACACTGCCCCCTCTCTTTGGGATGACTTGTCCATGCAGCTTGGAGAAGTAGCATTTAAAGAACCTAAATATTACACTTCTCTTCCTTCCCAAGAAGACAGCTGTGATGTGACTTTTTGCCTTCAGACACACTGTGTGAATGGTGTCCCACAGCAGCCCCTTTGCACCAGCCACTACCCCTCAGCAGAGCTGCTGGACATCACCTGCTTTGATGGAACTGAGGACTGGTGGCTTTGCAACTCTCCTCCTGACGAGGTACAGTTTTCTATTCCTCACACTAGGACTAGAAAACTGATAGCTTGTATGCCAGTGGAAAAAGTATCCCTTCCAAGATAACATATTCTCCATCTTCACGCAGAGTATTCCCTTTAAAGATCAATTGACAAAATCAGATTTTCTTAGCCTATGAGATGTTCACCAGAGCTTACTCCTGCCCAGGATTTATCATGCCTAGTTTTGCATTTTCCCATCCTTTTCTCTGATTTTACCATGACAAATACACACTGGAATATTTACACATTAATGTACTGGCCTTTTATGTTCCAAGACAAAAAAATTAGCTCATTCAGCAATATGCATTCATTTGCCTTTTTCCTTATCCCTGTAAATATATAGTCAGAATCTGCATCACAGAAACAAAAGCTCTTGCACTTTAATTAAAAAAAAAATATTTTTTTTACAATTATATTTAAATCCCTCATGACTGCACCTACACTATGGAGCAATGTAGGCACTTGCCCATTAATCTCTCATCGCTTGTTAAAATGCATCATGAGTTTCAAAAAACTAATCATTGAAAACAATGAATTTATATAAATTCACAGTATGAAATGACTAAAAGTAGGGACATGAAAGATATTCACTGTTATTTCATGTTGTTATATTTATTCACTCTTATTATTTCATGACAGCTGAGAGAATACCCCTACACAGAAATATCCATACGTGTACATATGCATGTATTTATGTATATATCCATGTATATATGTACAAAAGATAAGCACAATGCAATGAAGACTACATCTGAAAAAAACTTGGCAGCTGTAGAAGGCAGGTGTTTTCCATGGCTCTCTGTGAAAGAGCACACTGCCATTAACGATGCTGTGGAAGACTGCCTGCAGACCAGAAACATATGCATCAACAGAAGATTACAGCCATGACAGACCTGCAGGTATAGGGGTAAAAACACCAGGCTAAACATCAGTGCACTCAATACACTCAATCCTACATCTAAAAGCATCTTTGAACAAAGAAGTTGCTGTCTAGGATGATATACACACCGGCAACGTGGGAGCTGCAAACATTGCTACTTCCGCTCTGGAATAAAATCAAAGGCGAAGGGCCAGATTCCTGAAAGGCAACGTTCAGTCTCCCACTTTTCCTCTTAGGTTACATCCAAGAGAAAGTAAGGCACAGGATCACATTCTGCTCTTCCAGACTCCAATGAAAGACTCCATTGAAATCAATGTGTAAAACTCAGCAGTTCCCTACCATGTAATTTTCTCTATAACATTTGTGCCATTTCCCACTGGAATTAACAGTAACCCTGAAAATCTCCTGAATCTTAGGCTTGCACTGCAGAGAGGATGCACAGCTGCAGAGGGAGCAGGGTGAGAGGGAATTCTTGTTGTACCCAGTGCTCCCCTGGCACAGAGCCCTGCCTTATGCCCACTTGGTGCTGTTGGCTGCAGCGCTTTCTGATCTGGGAGCAGTGTTTGCCACTTATAAATTCTTAGTAAAAATAAATACATAGATTTAAAAAAGGGTAAACACACTCACCTTGGTTAAGCAGCCTGATTAACTGTGGTATTTTGCACATTTGGCCCACAGTGGAGAATCGGGCAGTAACCTTATCAGGGAAACACAATCCTGAAAAAGCAGTCTAGCCTCACATCCCAGGCTGCCCTGTCTCCCCAGGCTCGGCTCTGCCCTCCAATGCCAGTCACTGCTCCTGCCTAGGCTTAGCTCTGCCTTTTTATAGTCAAGGATAACACGCTGCACATCAGAAATGATGTACAATATGCCTGGCTTCCCAAGTCTGTAAGCCAGCAACAGCATGTTTCTACCAGTAACTGTTGCTCTACCTGAAAAATGATAATATTTTCTTTGAGCTATTCTAAAAAATTAAATAATTGGGCTTCCTCTACGAAGGTTAAAAGAACCTCCCTCAGGAAACTCTTTTAAACCCAAGAAAACAGCAAATGAAAGACATTTGCAGGTGAGTGTGTTTTATTTAGGGTTCTAGCAATTTAACAAAAACTAGAGACTGCAGCCATATCATAACCCTCATAGTTTCCTTCTGTTTACCTGCATAGGCTCTAATCACATATGCAGCATCTGTTGATACTCTGGCATGACTGGCAAGACACCAAAATAACCATGTTCTGCATAACAAACAGTTGTGGTTTTCATCTCTCTCCTGGTCTCTCTGCTCCAGCATACAAAGCCACAGCAAACCCTTCCTGCCTGCCAGGGTGTGAGTGAGATCAGAAAATGTCCCTTTAAGGGTGTGATAGAAACCAGAATTGCATGATTATGGTGTGCTTTCAAAAATATGTCTTTGGGCAATTTTCAGTTCCTGTATGAAAAGAGTAGGATTAGACGATAAAAACTAAACCACAACCAGACCAGCAGAGTCAAATACCAAGCCCTTTTGGGCACAAACTCAGAAGCACTCAAAGAGAACACTGGCTACTCCCTTCAGATTTCTAAAATGCATCTTTTGAAGCACTTCTTTAAGCATAGGTTTGTTTACAGGTTTGGCAGGAACCAGAACCACCCTTGCAATGTGTTCTAGGTGTGCTGGGAGTGACTGCCTGGCTCCCGTGGGGTCTGCAACAAGAGCAGAGGCAGCAGAAAAGGACAGCAATGGGAAGGAGCAGCCGAGGTCTGGAGATAAAGTGACTTCCTTAAGACTGCACACCAGGCCAGAGCTGAAAGGAAATCACTTCACCAGAGTGGAGTTTTTTACCTCGAGGTTTTCCAGAGTTCACGGCCAAAAGCAATGTCAGTGCTGCTCAGACTCTCAGTCTCCCCTTTCTTTCATCCTGTCCATTCCCTTGCCTTCTCCCTGCTCTGTACAGCTGACATTTGGCGGCAGGTGATGTGCACCTCACCCAGTGCAGGTCCCACCCCTCGGGGGGGACATAAGGTCGCCACCACCCCATGCGGGCTCGGCCCCGCTGTCGAGCCCTGCTGCCTCGCTCCCTCCTCCCTGGAGGTGGCGGTCAAGGAGAGACCTCCTAAGGCTGGAACTCAAGCGTGAGACCTCGCTGCAGTGGCAGAGGTGCCTGCGTGCGCAGTAAACCTGCAGGTGCCCCCTCCACTGTCACCAACCATCCTGAGGAACAGGGAATGCAAAGCTGCCCGCTTACCTACACGCTGAGGGAATACAGGGAGGCACAGCACAGTCATGCTTAGCGTGCTGATTCAGGTCAGTACAGTAAACTGAAGAGCAAAGACAAAGGATGTTGTCATATACATGTATTTTCAATTTATAACTCACTCCAGTTTTTTTTCCTTCTCAAACCTTTTAAGTTTCAAGAGGACAAAAAATAAAAGCAAAGTAGCTCCCTCAGGGGAGAAGAACAAAGTGCAGGGTACATGACGAGGAAAGTAATGTACTTTCCTGTTGCTGAAAAATATCTTACACATTTGAATTACTTCAGTTTTTCCTCCAAATTAATGCAGATGCTGCTGACCATTTCCCTTTTACACTGATTAGCTTTTTCCAGGAAGCATTCCCCCCCCCCCCCCAACACTCTCCTTTCCTTCCTGAAGAAGCCTGGTTCATGCTAGAGGATGTTTCTGTCAGAATGAAGTCATAGAGTTACTTTTAAGAGAAGAATCTTGTGTGGAAAGTGATTTTCTAAGACTCAAAGTAGCTTGTGAAAAAAGCTCAAATCTATAAAAAAATTTTTTTCCTTATTATTTTTTTAATATGGGTTTTATTTCATGAAGGACAGGGCTTTTGAAGGCTTTAAATAAATGTAATTGCATGTGCTCATCCCACTTAGAAAATATTTCTACCACATCTTGAAAAATATTTTGATAAGACAGCAAGGAAGTAACTCCCATCAGTGTAAATTGGTTACATGCACTGGATGTGTTGGTTCCTGCTTTGGACTGAGATTACCCACATTTGTGTTTGGTAGGTCTGGACTAGGAGCACAAACCATCCTGTGCAGGCTTGACAGAGCTTGCTGGCCCTATTTCTGTCTGTCTTTCACAATGTCATTACCAGAATGAACTCAGCCAAACATGGTGCTGTGGGTAATATCAGCTATAGTATTCAATAAAGAAAACATAGCAAATAACCTGAATATTGGGATCTGTATAACTCATGAGGATGTAAAATCAAAGACATCTTCTGGGACCACCCTGGACTTAAGCACAGGTACCTGCTTTACACAGAGGGATTGAAAGGTAACACAAATCCTGGGAACAGTTTTTGTATCCTGAAATTACAGTTAATAAAGGCACATTGCATGTCAATTAAAGATACATAAATAGCTATTTATTACATGCAAATATTTATAAGGCCTACTGCTGTAAAACACAGGGTTTCTGGCTGCATGTCAGTGCTAAGCTTCCCTTGACTTCACCAGAGGAAGATCAGGTCCTAAGTTTGAATTAAAATTTAACTGGTGAAATTATCCTGGGGGAAAAGAGGCTCCTGGGGACAAGGGAGGGCCACTGAGAGAGCTGGGACAACACTGTGAGGCAATTTCCAAACCAAAATTACTATTTTTCTAAAACCTGAAACACAGCTAAAAATTCAGCCTTGAAATTAAAGAAAATCACTCCTGTATCCATCAAATTGCTGAAAGGCTACAGCTCCCAGCCAAGGCTAGAGGTCCTTCTTTTTCCTGTATTAATGCATAGTCTTGTTCCCTCACTTCGCTGTTAGGCTCAAAACAAGAAGCCCCACCCTCACCAAGGAACAGGATGGTCTGGAGAGTGAATCTCTTGCTTCCCAGTTAAAGTAACAAACTCTGATTCGCTTGTCCAGCTATGATCAAAGTCTTTACCAAATTAGCAAACAGCCCCAGGCAGCAGTGTTTTAGCATGATATTTATTCTGTTCCTTGCTAGTTATTTCCAGGCACTACAAAACCGACCTCCTAGAACATCTTTGCCAACAAACTTGTTGGTGTAGCTTGAAAAGGAAGAAGTCTCTCAGGATCTCGCAAGTCCCTAAAGGAAGTTAAAAGAAGCAGCGAGTCAATGCGGGACAGCTCTGCTTTCTGGTCCTTATACTCTCTCTTTGCTGCATGGAAAATTTATAGCCTTCACGTTCCTGAGCTAACACCTTTGCTGCTAGTCGCATTCAGCGGTGACATGATATAGCTGTAAAAATAATGGCCAACTGACTCTGGCTTGGTTTGGTATTTCTTACCCAAGTAAAGCATGCAATGCAAAAATCACATTTCCTCACATGCTTCAGAGGTCCGCGAGCGTCTGTGTGCACACACATCCATGCGCACAACTGTGCATGGGAGCCATCTGTCACAATCAGTTTCTTAAACTTAAAAACATGATTAACTTGGAGACAGGAAGGAGCCTCAGGAGCAAGGGGAAAAAATTGCTAAGGTAATTGTTTTACTCTAAATAACCTGACAATCTCTCCTTCTTTGGCATTTTTTAATAATTCAGAAATACAGAACATGACAAGGCAACTTACATGACCAGTGTCACCGGTTTAGAGTTTCCCCAAGCAGCTGAATTTATAATGCTGTAGGG
The DNA here is from genome assembly GCF_000691975.1 of Corvus brachyrhynchos. Taxonomy (NCBI): domain Eukaryota; kingdom Metazoa; phylum Chordata; class Aves; order Passeriformes; family Corvidae; genus Corvus; species Corvus brachyrhynchos. The sequence continues at coordinate 4,139,600 of NW_008240122.1, forward strand.
TAGAATAACTTTATTTTTTATGCTTAGCTTATAACTATGGAAAATCCTTTATAAGCATACTTCCTCCTAGCACACAGTATCTGTCCAATCTATCCTGAAGCATGAACACTGACCCATATTCTTCCTTTCAAAAATGGCAACAGTCCAAAGAGTTTTCCACTCCTACGGTTTTGGGGTTTGGTTCAGTCTTGAGTTGAGGAGCTAATTTCTCCTAAACTTACTGCCAACTATTACAGATTCTAAGAGACAAGATGCTTGTGAACAAGATTCAGTGTCATGAACCATTTACTTGCCCACTGAATTAGTTACAAATGTGGGTGGGAAAAGGTTGTATCACCAGTACAAGACACAGCAATGTTACAATCCAGCACCAAGGTTTATAACAGTATGTGTAGATCCATTACATGGCTCCAGTCAAGTTAAAGGAACCGTTCAAAGACAAGGAGAGTGAAGAAAGAAAATGAGAAAAAAAGTTTGTTTATCCAGCAAGTGAGCAAGTCACAGCAGGACTGCACAAACACACTAGATGACACGGCCAGCAGGGAAGGAAATACCCAGAGTATAGTCCTTGGTGAGCCAAGATTATCCATTAATCTAAGACTGTGGAAAACAGAAAACATGATCACAACCCCTACTTGAAAGGAGGGGAAAAATCCTGAACTCTGGTGATTCAGTGAACATTTATTTTTTCACTTAAATAGTTGAAAAAAAAAAAAGAAAGTTTGCTGCTGGTGTCTGCTTGACTGCCCTTAATCAAAGGCATTGAGTGGATTTCTTAATGGTCTTCCCGTAAACATTGCAGTGTAAACAATGCTAAATAGACCTCAAGCAGCCAGAAACTTGATTAGCAGATACAGATCTTTATGCACATATTTTACTTCCTTTCACTTGAAAACAAATCCCAATATTTTCTTCCACCATCCTGGAATTATCTTCTAATAGATTTTAAACAAAAAGCAGTTGTGGATCTTTCTAGGGGAAATAATAAAGAATAAAGTAATATAGATAGGGAGATTCACACATATATCAGTAAAAACATTCTGGGAAAAAAATCTTGCATAACAACACATTCCTATCTGTGGCCAGATATATTTTGTGTTTTATATAATTTTGTGATTTTCACTCTCTCCTATAACCTCTTTGGAAGTTGTAACAACAGCAGCTAAAACAACTGAAGTTCAGTATGAGCTCCTCACTTCTGGCACTGGAGCCAAACTCTGGTCTCAGCGACATGGCTACATGGTTTGTGTAAGCCTGTGGGAATTTTTCTGGGGAAAATGGTAAAATCTCTGGTCTTACAAGGCAAGCTGAGAGCAGAATTTGGCCCCACACAGGCTTGGTGTATAAGAGCTAGAGGCTACCCAAGTGCCTTGCTGCTACTGGTACCAACATCCACCCTCCTCTCCCTGCACATTTTTGAAACTCCTCAGTGTCAGACCACAGGGCTCCCCCAGAGCTCCCAGCAGTAGAAGAATTTTTCACTCAGGTTGATGGGGACAAACTCAGCCCCTTATCCTCAAAGGGGACAGAATAATGTCTTATGCTGCTGCAATTCCTCACCTTCAGGTCCCTCCATTATTTAATTAATTTTATTTTACTTATTTGTTCAGGCTGATTGACTGTCACCTTAAAGGTGTCCTGAGTTGAAGGCCCCATTTACTATGAGTCACTTCTTCAAAATTAGAGGAGTCTCCTGGAACAGGCTCCTTATACCATTATTATTATGACAAATTCCAAAAACACAAAGTCCAGTGAGGAAAGAAAAGGGAAAAAAGGGCAAACAAATGATTATTTGTTAAAACTGATTGCTTCTAAGAAGAGCATTTTTACAAGTAATACAAAAAGCAATGAAAAGGTTCTCACCAGATTTAATGAAACATCTCTGGGGAAAATCCATTAGAAATACATCTGCAATCAGTTCAGTGTCAAATTTCTACTGTAAATACAGCAATTAAGAAGGTCAAGTTACCCGAGGTTGTGTAAGAGTGAAAGGAGCAGTTAAAAAGGAATTTATGCTGCGAGTATTCTGTATACAATTTATGTCTTTTACTCTCTGTTAAAAGACATCACACATTTTCTTACATGTTACAGGACATTATATTCACAGTAACGGGCTACTGAAATAATGACCCATCACTGCCTTCCTTAGGTCCACACAAACTCTTTGGAACTGTGCTTGAATCCGATGCACCGATTAGCTGGGAGCTGAACCCATGCCAATAAGAGAATGGCTGTAAATTGTTGGATGAGTGTAAATGACACCCACACCACTGGGGGAGCAGAGAAAAATATGTAACTTGAGATTATGAAGTGTCCTGCTGTGACATAAATGGAGTGGAAAGGCACTTAGTCCAGAGAGGATCATAAATGGTTTAAAACCAAAAAATGCCCAAGTAATGTGTATGGGTAGAAAGTGATTAAGGAGGTGACAAAAGTGAAGGTGGTATCTAACCTCTAGTGCTCCATAACAAAGCTTCATCTGCCCAGCTGTGCTGAGATATATATTTGGGGAACTGCACAGTGAATGGCACCTATGAACTCACCTCAACTTAAGCCTTCTCCATGATACACCAGAAAGTTTTTCTGACCCAAGATCAGCTCATCATGGCACCATACTCTACCAGTGGAGAAGATGCTGCTAACACACCATGTCTCTGACACAGAAGGGCAGTGTGTGCATCTTTTGGCTTGTGTATGGCTCTGGAAGCAGTGCCTGTCTGCACATACACGAGTGAGGAGAGGCAGCATCTCACACCAGGGACAGCTCTGCTGTAGTACAGCCCCAGCACTGCAGCAGAGCTGTTGCTCCAGGCAGCAAGTGGCGGCCAGTGCACGAACAGACAATGCTCTGTCCCCCTCAAAAGCAACACGTGGGAGAGGATCAGCAGCTGAGTGAAAAAAGATAATGCCAGAGACATGAAAAAAATAAAGAGCCTGAAAAGAGGTGGCATTAGGAAAACAGAAATGGAACACAAAACTATACGGGGAGGGGAAAAGCCAACAGCTTGCAGCCGTCATGGAGACACCAGTCAGAAACTTTCAGGGAGCAAATGGTAACCAGCCTCAAAGGACAGCCTCCAAAGACAAGGTACCTGCAGAGGCCACAGAATGAAGGGGAGACTGAAACTCCCATCTATTGCCTTCCATGCACAGCCACCAGGATCAAAGGACTTTTAATTTTGTGCACAGAGACCAACCCTTAATGTCACTAAGTCAGGACTGAAGGGAAGCATTGAAATGTCTCCTGTAGATGCTTTGTTTACCTGCTCTCCACCATAGTGTCTTCAAAGCATTTCATAGCTGTTAAAAAATGTGCTCACAGTGCTTCTCTGGAGGCAACACAGCAGTGTTATTGCCATGCTGCAGGAAGGAAGGCAGAGAGGATGAATGTTACTTTTACAATTACATTACATCCCACACCTCATAGGATGCCTGACACAGAGCAAGGAAGTGAGCTCAGGTTTCCTATGCCTCCCCTTCATATCCTGCTTTGTCCTTTTCTACTTGTCTCTCATCCCTTGTGAATGGGCAATTTCTGTGCTCAGAAATACAACAATCATCAGGGTAAACAGGGAGCCCCAGATGAGTCCAGTTCCATTTAAATCCATGTCTAAAGGAGCTTGAGACCACTTTAGCAGAGCTTACTAAAAGTCCTAAGAGCCATGATTCATTTTGGAGAGGGAACAACTTCAACCAAAAAGACCCCAAACCTTACCATCAAGTCAACAGTAAACCATACATAATTAATTAAAAATGTACAGATAATAAACTATATTAAGGAGGAAGAGATAGTAATTGCTAATAATTTAAAGTTATGAAATTAAAAATTAGATAAACGGGACCTGTCTTGTAACCTCCTGTAGATCTAGCCTTATGTTCTTGTGGGGAAATACAATTTTTTGGCTGACTCCTCACATTCCTGTAAAGAATTCACTTTGAGTTGTCATATTCCCTTCCAGTCCCCTCTTCACGCACATGAATGCTCTTCTCCATAGAAGGATCACGTGCAGCTTCAGGAAAATCATGAAGCTCGGGAAGTTAATGATTCTTGCAGTCCTGTAATAAAAGTGTTTCCATTCCTAGGGTTTTAATTTTGCTGAGGCAAAGAAAAAAATCTCAACTCCTTTGCTGCCTCAGAAATTAATCCTGCTGACTACTAGCAAGCCTGTCATCCCCACTGGCTTTAAGCATCATCCACATAGTTCTGTATTGATACATATAACCTCTTCCTCCCAAACTTATGCCCATATGTTTAGATGCTAATTTTTCCTTCAAACTCATTATACAGGCAAACAGTGCAGGAGATGAAAGTAACATCTCAATTATCATTGTCACTGACACATTTCCTACTAGAAAATCTTCCACTGAACCAAAAATTTCCCATATGCTTCTTTATATTGATTTGCACCTGTTATCAATTCTGTGCCAGCAGAAATACCTGAAAAGAGTATGAAGAAAAAATTGTAGGGTTTCTGGTGCTACCAGAACCTTCGACTGCATGTCACAGTGACTACAGCTGCCAGCCACCCAGGGACAGGTTTCAGCAATCTCTTGAGGCCAAGTTGATGAAGCCTGACCAACACAGTTCCAGCGTTTCTCTTGAGTAAGAAAATACTACATCAGACATGTGTCTCCAGAGAGAGTAGGACTAGCTGGGCACTGCCATTAACCAGAGAATTCTGGAGTCAATTATTGAATCAACCTAAAACTCAGTGGCCCGAGGCTCAGCAGAACAGCAATAACTAATGATCTGCCCTCTGTGGAAAGAGCTCTCAGAGAAGGAGAAAACAGAACAAGCATCAGAAAGTCACAAGCTGCAAGAAGCAGTAGCAGGCTGCTCCAGGTAAGTGCAAGGTTTCTGTTTTCACCGCTTTCCCCAAAACATAACCACTGAGCTGTTCAGTAAACAGTGTGAGCCCAAGAGTCTGAAAAAGGTTTTTGCCACCCCATGTTTGAATTCCTGTTGTCGGTCATGGGGCAAACACACAGCACACCCAAACAACATATACACCATCTTCCTTGTAAAATTGGTGAGCATCAGCTTGCCTGGGCCAGGCTGCCTCATCCTGCTGCACTTGTCCTTGTTTTCCTCCTTGGTGTTGGGAGAGCGTTGGCTTATTCTCTGAT
>NW_008240122.1:4144760-4149565 GCF_000691975.1 Corvus brachyrhynchos
AGCGTTTGCTTATTCCCTGCTGCTGAATGTGTCAACTGAAAGTGACACCACTGCCTACTGTCACTATGGTGAATATAGGGGGGATCTCTTTCCAAAAAAGACATGTTGATTCAGGGGTCCTGAATCACACATTTTTGTTTTGTGACACTGACTCTCTATACACTCAACAAATCTCTGGTGGCACCACCACTTGCTCCTGATCCTTCATGTCAGTGAGGCAGCCCCATCCTTTACTAGCACCGTTGTGCCCTTCTGCTCTGCTAAAGACCTGTCAGAGTCTGAGCCTGGAATCCTTTTTTGGTAGAAGCTTTATTGTGTTAGCACTCACTTGTACTGGTCTGGAGACTGGGAATAATGCAGAGAGGTGGTTGCACTTTAGTGATGAACAAGCCATGGCTCAGTCAGATCGTGTTACAGCCACTGTATCTAATGAGAATGCAATCAGTGCACATAGCCTTCTGCTCAGGTACACCCAGGAGTAAAGCCATCACATCAAAACCAGACATATTCTACATATGTGGCTTCTCTTAGCCAAGGCAAACAAACCCACCTACTTTGCTTCAGCAGCCAGTTTTTCTTATACCATCAACACAGGCCACTTCACTTGGTTTATATTTCTGACACCAGAGATAGGCCTGAACAACCTCCTCAGAGTGACTGCTATTTGAGGCCAGTAAAAAGCATTTTTGGCCTTTCTCTGAGATTTTCCAATCCTTAAATTACCTTAATGTGTTTTTTCCTACACATTTTCCTGTAACACCTTAGGAATCACTATCTCGCTGCCTTTAAGCAAAATTCCTACCTTCAGGCTCTAAGTCCCATCCTCTGCAGGTGCAGCATCAGTCCTTATTTAACTTGAACTAGAAGTGACAGATATTCACACATATACATGTGAATTGTTTAGTACAAGCCTTCTGTAACACCAAAGCTCTCCCTGATTTGTTATTCAGTGTGCAAATAACACCTGTGTGGCTGAAAAGAACCCCCACATCTCCATGAAGGAGAGAAGTGACAGAAATTTGTGTGTGTAAGCATCAGCTAAATGAGCTCTTTGGCCATTGTTTTACTTCAGTGGCTCATACACACCTAGTCTCCAATTTTATTAGAAAAAATTGTGTTCCTGACCACTGCACTGATGGCACTCTCTCCATGAAACAACAAAAAAAAAGCCTAGACACACTTTCAGTAACTCATGTTTCCCTGCCTCTCTTTTTATAAATTGCAGTTTTCCAAGTTCTTATTTACTACTAGTTTTCTTTTTCTGAAGGCTACCATGTGAGATTAGCTTTCCTCTTAACCAAAAGTTATGTTGCTTTTTTCTGGTACTACGCAAGTGTGGTCTGACCTCACGCACCTGTATCCATCACAGAATTTTAAATGTTCATTTACTCTCAGATGAAAGTCCTTTCCTTGCTGCAACACTGCTCCTATGACGAGCTCCTTTGGAATTGTAAGTATTTTGTCCTCAACCACTCACCATGCTGTGCTTATTTTGATATCCATTGTTTTCTGTTGCCTCTGGAACTGGCTTTTAACCTCAGATATCCTTTATAATCCTAACTTTTTCTATTAGACCCTGAGTTACCTTGTGTCTTACCAAGAATACACACTACATCTATAGGAAGAAAGCCAGGCATTACAGCTGGATGGACCCCTCATGTGCGGGCATCCATCATCAGTTTAAATGTAGCCTTAGCTTCCCAAATGTAGCTCTTAACCTTAGATCAGTTACACTGATTTTTCACTTTCGTTTCCATAATCTCCATTTGAAATGCATCATTCCCATTGTTGGGAGGAGGGGTGCTGTGGAATGCAGTACTTCCCAAATGTGTGCTATACAGAGCAATAGTTAGCCTTCTCTGCCCAAGCTAAATTAAACCCATGAAAAAGATGAGAAAGGATGTCAGTAATAAGGTTATCTTCTAATTGCTTTCCCTCACCAGGGCACCTGTTGCCTAAAGCTCCAGCAAAGTGCTCTTTAAGCTGCTTTCAGCTGCCCTCTATGTTTCTGGAGAGTTTCCATTTCTGATGGGTTTAAAGAGCTCCATGCTTTCACTCAGGTATTTTGTTGGCTCATTCTACACCTGGAGTCAGTGCAGGTAACCATTCCATGCCCTGCAGTGTGACTGAACCACTTGGCCTGCATGTGATGTCTGACAAGTCACCGGTCTGCAGCCTCTGCCCCTGCGCAGCGTCGCACTGAGCTCCAGGAAGCTCACAGCAGAGAGGGCAGAGTGCATCTTCGGCACCGAAAGGGCTTCGCTCCAGCCTCCCCCAGCAACTTCCACGCCAATCAGATTCGCATTTCTTTGATTCCACGGTAATTGGAAGTTAAACTACATAAAGCCTCACATCTGGGTCAACCAAACTGAACACCAGGTCAGAAGAGAGCACTTTAAAAATGCCACCTGAAGAGGTGAGCAGTGTTCCCTCCCCACCCTGCCCCTGCCGTACTGCCGTGCCAACTCTACTGAGCCAGGAGTCCTAGGGTTCGTTTTGTGATCTGGAAGGCCAATGAGAAAGCATCTTACATAAGACTTGACTTTGCTTTTTAAGGCTTATTTTTAATGCACCTTGTAAATGAATTCTAATTTGACCTCTAATTTGAACTAATGATCAGTACTAGTATTTACATGAACCAGATATGGGACAGTTCATAAATCTCAGGTCAATTTTTTTTTAATTATTTGCTCACTGGGACATATGCATAAACCACAGAACACTGTAAACTATTAACTCACATCTTTTTCCCTTATGGTTCCAAAGCCAAACTGTTCCTCCCTATCCGATTAATTTTTTTAATCTCCTCTGAATCCATTCAGACTTCATCCAATAAGTGTCAGTAAGTGATAGTCACATTGAATAAATGCAGAATTAGTAAACCCTCTAATTTCAAAGTGTTTAGCTTTGGAGCGCAAGAAGTTAAACACTCTCTTGCAACACATTGTAAACATGTCAATGTGTTTAACATCTTAAATGTGTTCTGTTCCCTTGTGCATGTGTTTAGAAAAGAAACAGGTTATGATATTTAACTAGTGAATGGATATATGTGCTCATTCCTACCAACACTTTTTAAACACTTGCGGACACTTAAAATTATGATGTGTTTAAGATTTGAACATGTAGGCTTTTCTACACTCCTAATCCAATGTTTGATGCATTTATTTAGAATAGCAAGATTTTACCAGGCTAGCAAAGCATACCACTTGTAATTAGAAATGTTAGATTTTCCTTCTATTATTTCTTCTGTCTATTCAAAACTAGAATATAATCAGGTGAGGTTTTAACACAGTGTGAAGAGATTTTCCCCACCAGAACTGCGCTAAGTTGAGGCTGATCTTATTTGTGAGGTGCAGAAGTAGCTACAACATTTAAAATGTACTTTCTTTCTCAAAAAAAGGACTCAGAATTACATGAGAAACACAGGAAGTTTGCAAATGGAAATAAAAAAAGCCAGAGAAGAACATCTGCAAACATTTTTAAGGAGGGATTTTTTTTTTTTATTATGTGCTCTATAGTTGGATAAAAGCATAAATTATCTGGAAATCACAGAATCATAAAATGGTTTGTGTTGGAAGGGATCTTAGAGATCATCTCATTCCAAACCCCCTGGCATGGGCAGGGTTGCTCAAGTAAACTGACTACACCACTCACTCACACACATATGGGGCTGCTCAGAGAGAACGTGGCACAGCCTCGTCCATCTTTGACTCCTGCTGTACCTGAACTCTGCTCACAGGTCTAGCTCTGCTCAGGCTACTTCTAACCCTCCAAACCATGAAGCAGCTGCTAACAGCTGTCATCAAAAAAAAAAAACCCCAAACAAACCAAATGTCAGCAATAAAATTCTATCTATCATTCCTCCAAATTAGCTTAACCTGAGGCCAAGCACAGGCAATGCTCAGTGCTTACACCCATGACATGCTATTTCAGGACCTGTGAATGCAAAAATGGGTTCTTTTTTAGTGTGATAATTTTAATTTCCCTGTAAAATCCAATTGCACTAGTTGTCAACAATTTCCATACCATGATCCCGTTACAACAAAAGAACAACTTTATGTCCCCACTTTTGCCCACTGCCCCCATCTTCCACCCTTAACCCTGTCCACAGGAAAAAGAAGGCTACTCAGGATTCCCTGAAATATCTTTATAAGCCAGAAACACAGTATTTAAAGTCCATCCAGGATTAGGAAAAGACACATTATATTCTGTCAAATAGAGAGGCAAAATTAACTAAGTTCTGAAGGGTGTCTAATGTGTCTGTCTTAATTCTTCCTCTTTCAAGAACCAATAAACTTGGATAATTCAGAAAGCTGGGGGCTATTTTGAATTTTATTTGAGAGTCAGCCATACCAATTTCATTCATCTGTCTTTGCATTTCAGTTATGCCAGTAAGCTCAGAAACCCCTGCATCATTTTGCTGGAGGCTGTACAAGGCTCTGGAAAGAATTTGCATCCACCAAGGGGTCAAAACAGAGACAGAGCATACCAGCTCTTCCAGTTCCCCCTGCAGGCCAAGGGAAGTGGAGCTAAACTCCCCCCTGACTTTTTGTGCCAAGTGACCTCCCCAGAGCCACCCTGCAGAAAGGGAAAGGTCAGGCAATTTACAAATGGAAAAGAAAACAGAAGATGTGTAGATGTGGCAACTAGGAACACCATTTAGTGGTGGACTTAGCAGTGCTGGGTTAAGGGTTGGACTTTGTGGTCTTTTGCAACCTAAAGGATTCTAAGGTTTTATGATTTCAAAATACTCACTTGTATCAGCCTGTGAAACACTTGAGCACACTTCCGAGACATCAGCAGGA
>NW_008240122.1:4149598-4219741 GCF_000691975.1 Corvus brachyrhynchos
ACAAACAGACCTTCTGGAACTCTTCATCTGGTGTCCTGTCCTGCAGAGAGGGAAGCATGAACCATGGCAGGGTCTTGCCATGCTTGTCCCTGGGCAAGGCAGCAGCACAGAACTTCCCACAAATTGTTTTTATTGGCAAGAGAACTAGGGTGATGGGGTTTGGTCATACTGTAGGGTACACGGGCTTACTATGGACCAGTGTTCAAAAGCACTTTCTGAAAATTTTCAGCCTCCACTGAAGTACCAGCAATGTAAAAGCTCAGTGCTGGAGTAGTTTAAGATTTGAATGCCAGCTGCATTTTTATTGGCCGTCTGTGACTTCAAAGGGCTTTTCCTCCACTAATGTCCAGACAGGTAGGCTGCCCTGAAATCTCTCTGCCATGTTGACTTACAGATTTTGAACTGATTTTATCCGCAGGCTTATGCCTGAAAATGAACATTGAACATATTGGGGCAGAAATTAATTTCAGCATCTTGCAGTTCAGCTACAGTCCTGACACTTAATCAGACAGGGGACAGTTCATCTGAAAACATGGAGCAAAGATGTTCTTTGTAGTCATACAAACCTTCACCACTCATACTTTAATCCCCAGACTTTAGGACAAAAACTTCAGAAAAGCAGATACACTGCTGCTGTGCCAAGTTTTTATTAGTAAGAATGAGGAACAATGAGGAAATTTCAGTTGGATGCTTAATGTATTTTTCAGTTTCAACAACCAGGTCTTTACTATTCCATTTTATAAGAGTATCCAAAGCCCTCACCCCAGCTCAGGACCCCATCTGACTAGATGCTGGTTTGGTGTAAAAAGGGACAGGCCTTAGTACAGAGAGTTGCAGTCTGAGGGGCAGAACTACGTCAGTGTAATGTTTCAGGTACCACCTGCCCATATGGGTACATCCAGAGTACTGTAAAGAAAATGTTGGGGCTAATACCATATGACAGCAGTCATCTTTCTGTATGAAAATGGATGGATTATTTAATTGAGACACATGGGGCAATTTTCCATCTGGTTCCTGAGTGCTGTTCTGTCGCTGTTGGGGCAGCCACGACATACACAGACAGTGCCTCTTTCAAGGGCTAAAAATCCATTTTTTAACCAAAGCAGCCTCTTTTACACACCTTTTGTATGTTATCATTCGTGTTACAGATTCATTGGCTGCTAAACTACTACAATAGACTCATTGGCTATTATTAACTTCAATATACTCCCACTGGCTACCTATAGCATCAGCATTCAAGCATTCAGAAAAATAACAGGTGCAGATATGTTGCTGTTTTTCTCCTACTGTTCAACTTTCTTGCTTCTGTTGACACTACACTCTCATGGGTAAGAACTAATTGTTTTTCTTCTCACTGGCTTTTCCAGGCAAAGTAACAAGCCTGAGCCGTAATTTTACAAAGGCAACAAGGTCTTCATTTTATAAGGTTTTACTTAAATGCCACATTGTTCCTTGGAACATCTCTAAATCCTGGTCCACTGAATGGTATTAAAGAGTTAGAAGGCTCCAAAGTGCTGCAGATACACAGGCATGACTGAATTTATAAAGCCTGATTGTGTGGTACTGCTGACCATAGGGAGATTCACTGAAATGCTGGTAGTGCAGGCAGATACTATAAAGATAAAATACACATATTTCTGAACGAAAACTTAAAAATTCAATGAGTTCCTCTTATATGGTAATCAACATGGCTTACTTCACAAACAGTACCAGCAGAATACTAGATTTTGATCTTAACTAAAGTACTGAAATTCAGTGCAGTTGTCTGAAATAACTGAGTCATTCTATTGAGTATCTGACACCAAAACCAAGCTAGGGCAAATTTAGGCACTGTTATGCTTCGATATCTTTGCTTTTAATAATCACAGAAAAAAGAAGATGAACTTTTCAGATTAATTTCAAGACATACCTGTTGTGCTTGACTCTCAGGAGCATTACAGATATTTCAGGGATTTCTTCTCAGCTGTTCAGGATGTTCAACAGTTGTGTGTTCAAGATGACTGACAGACCTCATATATTCAACAACACTCCTATACACTAGTATTTCTTCCTGACCACACAAAGAATCTTGCCAAAGAATGCCTGTTCAAAAAGACAGAAGACCAGGATCCCCTTCACCTAGCCAGGGAGGGAATTTTTTAAGCAAGGCACGTGCCAAAGTAATAACAGTAAAGCTAATTGTCAAGTGGGAGAGGGAAGAGGAAAAGCGGGGCTCTAGCACATTTGGGGCAAATCTCTTTTTACTGTCTGCTTGTCATCACACGAGTTTCATGCTGGAAACAGAAACAAACACCCTGTCAAAATACTTCAGGCATCTGTTACTTACACAGATCTCTCTGACAGGTGAAATAACAGAAGCCAAAGAAGGGGGAAAACAGCAACTCATATTTATTAATGACATAACATTTTTAAAAATCTTAAGCAGCTCAATAAGAGTATACTTTCAAGACAATTTCATTCTGAAAACAAATAGCTTGACTTGTAGGTAAAGCCATGTTGAGAATCAATAAGCCAGGAAAGGCAGGTTTGAGGGCAGCCCAGGGTACTTGCCTGGGCTTTAGAGCAGGAAAGCCTTTGAAGTTGCAGACGGCCAATAAAAATGCAGCTGGCATGCAAGGCTCACACATCTCCAGCGAAGGTCTTATATCAGCAATGTTTAAGCTGCAGTTGACTAACCTGAGAATACTCAGTCAGTTCTTACACATATACAACTAAACAGGCTGGCTGGAAGCCCCTCTGATGCCCCCAGTCTAGGCAGAAAGGTTCTTGTGCAACTGGTGCTTTCAAAGTAAGTGCAATTGGCCATCCTTGCCATCTCCCTGCTCACCAGTGCTTTTCAAAGTGTCCAGTTTTGGTCCTGCTGTGTATACAGTTATGAGATAATTATGATCTGCATTAAATTTGAAAAATACACCTTAAAACTCTCTGACTAAAATAACATGGAAAATTTTCTCACTCCTCTTTTTTTCTGCCAAAACCACTTTTATACGACACATTTGAAGTATATTTCTATTTTGGATCAGATTTTACCACATAATTATCAGATACACAGTCCTCTAAAGATGACTAACTGCAATCCCTATGCCTATTTTAATGAATTTCTTCAGATACACACATTCTGAAAGGAAAGAAAGAGATACTTCTTCAGCATCCCAGTGGTAGAGTGGCCTTTGAGGAAAATGGAACTGGACCAGTAAAATAACAGCATCTGCTATTTTGATTTTCATCTTAACATGTACGGATTTCAGGGTTTCCAGCTGATCTGACAGAACACTTCCTGTTCAGGAAATAAACGTGTCAAATGATTCCTTGATTTAAAGTGATGGATCACAGTAGCTCTCTGTACTGCAGGGGTGCTATTCTCATAAAACATATGCAACCTTTATTACTAAAATGAAGGGGAATTACCCCAGTATCACTTAGGGCAATTTCCTCAGCAATCACCACATATCTCCAATGTCACAAATCCCAAAAGGAGTGGGAGGAGGGGTAGGAGCAGGAGGTAGCTTGGATCCTCTGCTTAGTCTGGTGTGGGGGAAAAGGGAAAACACTATGACATGTTTGGAATTTGTAGTTTAATTTAAAAGAAGAAAGTGAAACCTTTTTTTTTTTAAATAAAAGGAACACAGTTTAAGTTCTTTCATGAGCTATGGGACATTCATTTCTAGAATCATGGTGATGCTTAAAAAGTTCAACACAAAGTTTCTGTGGTGGTAGATGAGGGTAGTAGTAGGTCTTTCACACAATGTGATCTGAATTGCCTAAAGAAAAGGGAGGAAAACATGGTATTTTTAATAACATTCATCACAACTGTATTACTCAGGGTAAGGAGCTAGATGCATTATATGTGATCAAGAAAAGGAAAATGTCAATTTGGAAAAGTTCTAAGCGGGGGACAAAGAGCACTGAGTAACGATGTACATAGCTAAGCAAGGTATTAAGGCTTGGTCGAGTAAGCAGCATTCAGGAGGAACAGCAAGGGCTTCCTTCTACAGTTTATAGCAAAACCTGTACTGGGACATGCTTACTATTATGATGGCCTCATTACTTGGCAACTGGAAAAAGATAGCAAAGACTAGGAAAAGATTATGAAAAAAATTCCAAGAATGTTGCAATTCATAAAATTTTAAAAGAAGATGAGAAATATCTCAGAAGTATTAAGAATGCCCCATGCACCCCAGAGCCAAAGCCTGATGGAGCTCCATTGAAGGTAGAGTACTTTGTCATTTACCAGACATTGGCATAATAAGATTCCCGACTTGATATGGGAGTTGAAGGCAAGTTTTATGATGACCTGTCTCTCACACATTGCTGGGGATCAGGAGATCACAATGAAAACTCCTTCTATTGCCAGGAAGCAGCTTTTTGCAACCTCCTCCAAAAAGCAAGAGCAGCACTTCTACCAAGAGGAAACCAAAACAACTGAAGGGTCAGTTGTCTAAGTCCTCACTCACAGCAAAATAGCAGAGAGGTTCAGGAAGTGTTACAGCAGGGGCAAAAATGGATCACAGCCTCAGGAAAACAAAGTTCTTCTCTTAAAAGCTTGCTTTTCCCTAAGTAACTGAAGCCAATCCACAGCTTTAGCTGAAGAGGTCAAAGAAGCCCTGACATGCTCATCTGCATTTTACTACTTCTTTCATGCATCTTTCTTTCAACAGGACACGTAGCAATGGAAAGGATCTCATTTTACCTTATTCCCTTGCAACACCAACATTAAATACTAAATGGAAGTGCTACCATCACTTCCCCTCCTGGTTCTCCTCCAAACCAGAAGAACCAGGCTGTTTGTTCACACAAGACTGCCAAAGCCATCTGCTTCTAGCCTGATCCTGCAGCTTACTTGTGTTTCTGAAGCAAACCTGAATTTAAAAGGTGAATCTTCCTGTTGAATGCATGACATGAGCATGCACAAACTTATAGGAAGACAATCTAGGCCACTGTTCATCTTTATTTTCAGTGTTTACCCAGATATCTTCATGCAACCACAATAAATGTAAATAATGTCTTTTCCAGTTTCTGTGCAGTGAGTACAGCTCGCAGCCTACTTGACAGTAACAGAAATCCTAAAATGACAGAGCCACTCATTACCAGCTATATGGAAAGAGGGAAATATTTAAGCTAGAAGGACATTCTTCCTTAATTAAAAACTAGCAACTCCACTGGGAATTTGGTTTGGGACTCCTTCTCCTATAGTTGCATCTAAAATTGCAAGACATTGAAAAGCTGAGCAAACTACCAAAGGAAAAGTAGAGGTGACTCTTTCCTCTTGAAGGAGAAGGCGCTAGAAGAAGAAAGCTTACAGAAGGAAAGAATAAATTTATTCTGAAGTGTCTCTAGTAGACTGGCTTTGAAAAGTATCAATTACAACTAAAAAGCGGAGAGACTTTTTATTGCTGTTTGGGAAGAATATCAGCTTTGAAGAAATGGATGTGCATGAGGATATTGCCTTAATGCAGAAGGCAAATATAAATGACTAGACCAAAAATTATTGCATGGAAGTCTACCAGATTATTAAATCATCTATCATTTTATACCATTTAGACATGTATTTATTAGTAGACCAGACTAGACAAAGTAGACATCAAATTACTTTTAAAAGAGAAAACCCCAAGGAAAATATCATGTTCTAGAAGTCGGAGATGGAATGAATTGCATTTCAGATTCATACTGATATTGTTTCAGTGCTTTGGCCCACTGAAATCAGAGGCTCTTGGGATTAGACACTGAACAATACCTCTGAGAAACTTTTAATTAAATGCAGAACACCAAAGGGATTTGCCCACAAGGCAGTGGCAAAACCAGGTGTAGAAGCCAGACCATGCTCCAGTTCTCTCTGCTTTGCAACCAGCAGTGCTGTCAATATTGGTAATAACTGGCTCTTTAAGAAGAATCAGATTTCATACCAGGGAGAAAAGGTTGAGAAATGCTTTTCTTGAGAAAGGTAGGGGAAAGGACCCAGTCTGCCAACAAGTCTATTTTAGCAAGCAGACACTTCACCCTGTTGTGAATAGGAGCCTAATGACAGGACATCTACAAACTACAGCTCCTCTTTCTATGAAACATGAAACTTGGCTTAATTTCCTTTCTCATAATGAGCATTAAAAGCCTTAAGCTTGCACTTGTACCTTAAGCAGAGTTGCGCTTTTAATTTTAGCAAATCCAAATGTTCCTTCTCATTGATATCCCTGATGCCATAGGAGTATGAATTATTGATACCGCTTGACTTTAATATTTTATGCTGCTGTGGAAATGGATAGTGGAGCCAAATCACAGGCTACAACTAAATTATGAAAGAAGGTCTGCAAATTTTCTGTTGAGTTATTCTTTCCTCTATTATTTATTAGTCATACACAGCTGAGCAAGGTTTGAAATAAAATACGGGAATCTGAAATGCATTCCATGAAAAAGGCCTGCTGTCATCAGCACATGCTATTGGCTACAGCATTTTGCAATGAGCTGTAATTTTTAGTGACAAGCATTTACTTATGTCACAGATTTCAAACCAGCTTCTTGCAAAATACACCAAAGCCACCTCCAAGCAGTACAGCTAATTTCATGTTTACTAGATAAAAACACAAAGCATAGCTGAAGGTAATAACCAAATGGTCATTTAGTACCGAAATGACTGATTTCTCAGAGATCCTTACAATTAAGGATCACATTCAATAGCTTGCAACACCATGTATGGTATCTGAGAAAAAATAGCATCTGTAGCACAGCTGGAGCAGCTGTGTTGGAAAATCAATCATTGCCTGGCAACTGAGCAACTGATTTTCCATCAATCAGTACACAAGGCATTCTGTTAGGTTTATAAAACACATAAATTTGTTGCAGTATCTGCAACTGCAATAAGTGGGTTAGAAATGTAAGAGCAATAGATAAAAGACAGGTTTAAAGTGGCTATCAGGATTAATATGAAAAGAGCTGTATTTATGCACGCTGTAAATACAATATTGTGGTAATAAACAGATGAACAGCTCAGTGTGATTAGTTTTGACAACAGATAGAGCCAAGAGTAATCCAGAAAGAAGGACTTTTTCCACTGTAGCAAACATTTTGTGCTACATAACTCTAATTTTTCTTTTTGATAAAACGGCCATTCATGGAAACAGTTACTCCCAATTGTGCCAAGAACTCATAAATCCCTGCAAATTCCTGCAGCTTAAGCCTTTTTTCTAGAATTTTATTGGCTTAGCTGAGCCCATCAGTAACACTGCAAATCTTATCATTCTGTTGAGATTACACCACTTCTATAATAATGTCTCCAAGATCATTTTTAAGGGACAATAAAGATTGTCACCATTCTTCTAACTCTAACATAAAAGAAGAAGCAAGGGTGGGGGAGTTATACCAGAAATTGTACAAGTTAGTACTAAAGCTATGACATTTTAATACTCATAAAACATAAGCCTATTGCCTGATGTCAAGCCTCAGCAAGGGACCGAGATGCATTTGTGTGTAAAGTGATAGCTATGGCTCGTCACGTTACTCAACAGACCTGCAACAGTCACCAACCCAAGCTGGCAAGGCTTGAGAAGTTGATATCCTCCCCCCTTTGGATGCTGCTGCCTCCATTAGACATGGCCATCTGGAAGGCAAAAGCCTCTTCATACAGCATTCCCATACTGTGTTAGGAAACCCTATTTCTCCCAACTCTGCTTTATCCAGCAGTTTCTCTTATGACTCCAGTGCCCCCAGCCTCTGTGCCCATCAAACATCCCCCCATAGCACCGAGCTGCTCCAGAGCTGTGGAATACAGCATGGGCTTCTACAAGTGGTGCTAACAGGAAGATCCACCCAACACACCTGAAGAATTGTGCATTTCCTTAAGTATGCCTGATCAAAGAAAAATTACAATGGTTTTAGATAACCATGGGCAGGACAACCAATGCTTGGCATTCACAAAGAACAAGGTAGTTGGTTATCCATGCAGTTAGGCAATTGTAGCCAAAATGACAAGGCAGGTGTGAGAAATACATCACAAAGTTACCACGTGCCAAGCTATGGCCAATCATCATTATTAGCTTAGTTCTTAACCAGTTTAATTGGTAAAGCCCTTCCCAAAGCAGTTTTCCTCCATGTCTGGGTGTCTGGGAGATACACAAAGAATAGCAGAGGTAGTTTCCTGTAAAAGTGAGTGATTTAGGTATTTTGATACAGATCCTGGTACATCTACTGGTCACCATACCCTACAGTGGGTACTAAAACATTGCAGGGGCAAGAGACTACAATGAGATACAAAAAAAAAAAAAAAAAAAAAAAAAAAAAAAAAAAAGGTAAGGCTGGTAAAATGCAGCTTTTTCTTTATATGATCCCCAGCTGTGAAATCCAACCCCATGGTGCCACCATATACAATCCTGTAAAAACACAAAGACTGAAAGTTTCTGATTTAGCCAGACTGATCCAGGTAGCATGTCAGCAGTAAAGAGAAGTGTCTCTCCTGCTTGTTTTTGACATTCACAGGTGCTGTCTTCTAAAACTTCTAAAAAATATATATATTGAAGAGACTGCAGAACTGAATGGTCCTTTGTGGAACAGTACCTAGAAAAATCTCAGACACTTGAAATAAAAACAATTTAATTGACAACTACAAATTCAAAAAAATTCATAGCACTTTAATCCTCATGAGCACCTTCTCCCTACCACCAAATATTTTCAGGAATGTCAACAATCTTTTTTTTTTTTTTCTTTTTCTCTAAATTTGTTCTGCTTCTAGTAGCTGTTTTTCAATGTATTTTGCTTTGCCCACCATCTATTACTTTGAAAAAGTGCAAACAGGATTTGGGATCTTTGAAGCTGAGAGTAAATTTTTGTAGTAAAAAAGAAATGTTAGGCTTAGAATGCCAAACAGGATTCAAACTTTCCACTAACTAAACACTTCCAGTTAGCACCAGGTTTGCAGCCCAAAAGATAAAATTAAGTTGAAATATATTTGTGAATACTTGTAAACTCTAGAAATCTTTGATATTAGTTCCTACAGTAACAGACAAGAAAATGCAGAGGCACATTTTAATTACCTGTCAGGAACTAAATAAAAGATTTGTTTTATTGAATACTCCCTGTGTGTAATATAACTATGGAAACAAGTCTGAAATCCAATTGACTTTCTATTTACAGGCTCCTAAAGAGCTATTAAAACATAAAAGTGAACTACTTAAAATCTGTTTGAAGTTTTATTCTTCTTTAATGTATTTTTCACCTGTTTGATGATTGTTTATACCTTGCAGCATGATGAACTGTGACATTTTTTGCCATTTCATCATGTTGAAGATTTTGCTATATTTAAGTCAAAACATAGCAATATTTGCCACAAAAAAACCCCTGTTGTAAGAAATCTGACCATGGCAAAAATGTGTTTTAAGCCAACAGTGACAAAGCTCTTCAGATTCATTTCCAAGCTCTCAGTTTGGCTCCATTTCAGATGCAGAGAACAGAATGCTCAGAGGATCACTGAGGAGGTGATCATCTAAACAAAGTAGTCAGATTAAAAAAGCAGTAAGAAAGGCACTGCTCTTACTACTGGTGCAGATATGGTAAATGGAAGCCTGGAAAGACAAGTGACTTGCATGATAGTTCCTCAGGAAGCATAAAGCAAAGACAGGAATGCAACTGTCTACTGACATGGTGGTGAGTAAACAATCAGCCAGAATTTATGTTTTTATTAGTGATGTGCACCACCTGATATTCTAAAAGCAATATTTTCCCTGAATAAACAATGTGGAATGCCATGTTGTTATATCCAAAAATTAGAACTGCATTTTTGCAGAAGATCAGATGTAAAATATTGTCTTCGTAGAGAAGATATCTCAGGTCTCACCTTAAGCACACTTCTAAATTTAACCCCAGCACATTTCTGGTCAACTGAAATAGATGGACCTCTTGGCTCTCTAGAGGATCAGAATATAATTTTTTAATTGCAAATTGCCTCATTTATTCATTTTGATCAATTCTTCCTGTTCAAAATCAGGTGAACTGACAACACAAACTTACATGACAGCAAGCTACTGTGCCTTGGTTATTATTCAAGAAGTATTACCATTCCCTACTATTGACAATCCCAATACTTAGGATAAGCCACAGGTATTCACCCATGGGGGGCAGAAGAAGCTAGTTTGAAGTGTTTGATTTTGGTTAGTTCCATGTTTTAGAAATACTGCGGTATTTCACATACTAGAGAAATGTGATAACAAAGAAGTAGTGCTTCTATCATTACCCTGTCAGTTTATCCTAGCAGGTGACAAATGCCATTTAACTACATCACCCTTCCCTTGAGCGTGGACTAGATACCTACACAGGGAGTACTTAGACAGTTGGAAACTCCAGCTGATGCACTAAAATACATGGCCCTGAACATGTCACTTCTCTGAGCAGGGAGACTGGACTAGACATTCTCCAGTGGTGCCTTCCAACCTCATTGATGCTGTGATGACACCTCCTCACCAAGATGATTTACCACAGGCATGTCAGCCCCGTCCCAGCTCCCTGGCCACCCACAGAACTTGAACTGTGTTTAGGATTTCCAGTTCATTCTCTCCAAAGTGCTTCCTAAGAACCTCAGATGTGTATCCCTTCTCTCATAAAATGGAGGTCCCCATAAAGCAGAGTTTGCCTCCTCAGGAGACAGAAGCCTTCCAAGTGATGGGTTGAGCCCATGGAATGAACTCCCATGGGAAAGATAATCCTATTTCCTGAGGCTTAATTCTACCATCTTCTGGCTCCAAGTGCAAGACATTTCTTCTGCCTTTTGTTCTCCAATATAAATAAAAAGCAACATGTACACATGCAAAACCAAATACAATCTGACAAATGAAAGTACCAAAACATAATATTCTATCTACTTTTCATTCCTTCTTTTGGACAGAGGATGAGTACAGACATATGATGGATTCCAACCATCAGACTGAACTACTGGTAAACACCCAAACCCAGACAGCTGGAGCTCACCCTTCAGTGCATCAAGGAGTGCACTAAGAATTATGTACACTAGAACTTGCAACCTGCCTAGCACTTATGGAAAGCCATCAATAAATAACAACAATGATTGTTTGATCATGGTACAACCTCTTCTCTCTCCTAGCCTGAGGAGCTGGGAACAACAAAGTTGATTTTACAGCAGGTGGTCCTGAAGTTTTCCTCTAATTATAGTAATGTGTATACAAAATAGAACAACATAAAAACAGTCTGCTTGGAAAAAATTGTTTTAGACACACTTATCTGCTTGTATGGTTTGACTTCACTTCCAGTTCTTTAGTTTATTGCACAGAGAGGAGCAGGTGGGTCAAAGACGTGTTTCTGACTGTGCAAACTCAGATTTAACACTCCTTGCCCCAGGTCTTACAGTCTGGACTGAGATATGCAGGGATATGTCCGTTAATTCTTCCTGTTTCAGTGGTCCTTACTCAGGATGCCCCAAAGCCCCTGATAGCCACAAGTACTTGGAATATCCTTTTTTATTACTGAAAACTACAGATGTCTTAATACTGAAGTTCTAGAAGACCTTTGCCATTCATGCTCTGTACTCAATTTGCCTTCTGAGCGTTGCCTTGGGTGCTGAGAAAAAGGGAGGCATTGGCAGTGGTAGCCACAAGACTTTGACAGTGGCATGTGCTGTCAGGAGCTCTTGATGCTTCAATTTATCCCTCCTTCTATGTGCCTAAATACAACATTATTCTTATGTGACCTGCCCATTTGTATCTACACCTGAAGGCCTGGATTGAACCTGGGCAGTCTTTTCCAGTAAGTAGAGGGAATTTCAATGTTTTCTAGGATGCTAACTCAATTTAGCTCTGTTTCCAAAGAGTGTTATGGGTGTACAGACTGAGATGGCCGGTCAGTTGGAAATCATCCACCACAGTTTTGGAAGCTCTGCATCAGTTGGCTAGAACAACTCAGGGTTATGTATCATATTAATCCCAAGGAAATCACCTTAAGTAATTAACTAATTAGGCAGAGTTTTCTCTCTCTCTTTTTCCCCTTCTATCCCATCTCTACCACCATCCTAGCTGTCATCTCATTTGTAACAATCACCCAAGAGGCACGTACAATGAGAAGGTCTCCGGCCAAGTCTCCCACTGGTTATATACAAATGACAGATTTGAAACACATTACAAAATTCCTTCATTCCTACATTCCTAAGACAGCCCAAAATACTCAGCCCTATTATGTGAATTCCGCTTTCTGCTGTGACGATGAGAAATCCATTCAGCTCATGGAAACTGCTGAACAAATTGTTGGGAAATTTTACACGCATATGCTAATACACTTGCTCTACTTAGGTGGAGGTGCTCCCTGTAGCATCGCTGATTATCAGATTATCTAGAAGACATTGCATTTTTAATTTAGCTCAGTTTTTTATAAGCTGTGCTAATAAAATCTGCACCCCACAGAAACCCCCCGCTCATTAGCTATTACCCACCCTCAGGCAGCACAAGTCTGTTTACATTACAAATAAAAGATAAAATATGCTCATTGCCAGCTTCCCCCTTCCCGAGGGACACTTGTCATGAATCTATCCTGCAAAACTATCTCTTCACTACTCTCCCCTGACTTCCCCTTGCCCCAGGACAGTTTGCCTTCATTTATCTCTTTCGGACTTAACAAACCACTACAACTACCTTAGATCAATTTCTCAAATCACAGTTTAATTATTTAGAAGGAAGTGAGCTTTTGCTCTCCATTAAAACAACAATCCCTACCCCCAAGGAACAACATTAAATCATTGTTTAATCCTTATTACTGCCTTAGGCCTCCCTTGGTACTGCAGTGTTGTTGAAACTTCATTTCAATATTTACCACTTAGATCACTTAAGGGCTGTCAGCTTTAATAAAATTTTATCAATTGGATACTTATATTATTCAGAGTTTCATAAAAATAACAAGACCTGCCTTGGTATTTCACTCATATATGGGCTAATTCCTTTGACTGCTAAGGGATTTCATTTTATTAGCATTTAAGCATAATATGAGTGATTTTTTAAACTGATATATATTGCATGAAGTTAGTGAACAACACCATACCAAGTTACATGAATTTTAATATATGTACCACTAAGTTTACAACTGCAATACACACAAATAAACCAACAAGACAGATTTCACCGTGCATCCTCCTAAAAAGCCTGATCTGTAAAGAGATTTGTCTATCTCAAATCTTCTCTGCAGTGTATAGACTAGTGACAACTCTCTGTGGTAAGTACTCAAGAAAGATATCCCACATTCTTGGTTTGCAGAGAGTTTTGCTGTCAAAGAACATATTAAGACTTCCCATATTCAATAAAACAAAGCACAATTTGACAGTAAATGTAGCAGCTCAATCACTAGGCTAGTAATAACACAGTATTACCTCACATTCCCTCTCAAACCAGAAGAGTGAACTACACCATATCTGAAAAAGGCATTTCCAGAGAGTTTTGCTATTCAGCTGTACTAATTTAAGTGGAAACAGAAAATTTCTCCAAATCCTTGGTCAGGAGAGATTTCTGGAATCATCTAGCTACAACTGCAGCCCAAGCACTCCCGAAATTTCTCTGGTAAGTGCAGTTTGTCACTGCATCACTAACAATACCATGACCTGCTTAAACCTAGCAGCTATAGTTACTGTGGTCTCAGGTCTGCAATAGGTTCCTCTGATACCAAAAATCTGTAAGACAGATCCTGCTTTGGAGGGGTACTACTGGCATATTAAATGCTATGTTTTTGAGACGATTGACTTTGCAAAGACTTGTCAGACACAACTTCTTTATCATGTGGTAGAACTGTATTCTTTCTGTCAGAAGAAAGGGCAATGTTTTCCCCAAGTGGATGTGAATTTATACTTTAGACTCAAGGATACTGCACCTTACATTAAGACTGATTAATGCATTGCAAGTCTGAGAAATTCGTACAAAAGGGATAACAAATACGTCAAACACATCAGTGAAAGAGGCAAAAAATCTACATGCTTTTTAAAAAGATTTTTTTTTTCAAAATAAGGATTACAGACCAACTAACATTCATAGGATGTTTATACATTCTGCCTTTGCCTAGAAACATCTCTCATTCTGCACTCCATGTTTCCTTTTAGACTTATATCTGCTTACCACCGTGACCATCACCCTCTTAGTCCTATTTTTAATAGGGTCTCTCTCTTCCAGCAGCAAATTTTCTTTTTCCCTTTTGTTTTCAATGTTTGACCTTCATCAAATCTCTTTTGAAAATATCAAAGGACCTGTTTCTTGCAGATAATTTTGGTTCTTTCATCAGTTTTAAACTTCTCTGACTACAGAGCTTAAGTACTTACAGAATCTAGGTAAAACTCTGAAAACAAAAAGAAGAGGTAGAGGACTTAGAAGATCCTGGCTCAATTTAAATAATTAATCACACACTGGGGATGCTGAGTGTGAACATGTCAATTATTTAGAGGTCTGGATGGTGTTAAGTCACTTTTGGATATAGGATTCTCAACAGCTTTCCTGTATGTAGTCAGAAATAATTATTTATAAATTGCATGAAACAGGACCAGACTGAATAGGAAAAATATCCTCCTCCTCTCAAATAACAACAGATATTGCATTTTAAATTGAGACTGGGTCACCCTGCTTTAACCTGTATCCACTTTGGAACACACATTAAGGTGCCAAAGTCAACTGACTGCTTGCAAATCCTCTAACACTACCTAGCTCCTGTGAGTAAGGCCAGGTTTTCATTTGAAAAGTGATGAGAAAAGTATATTAGAACAGAAAACAAGGAGCTACTCAAATTACACTTCTTCAGTATAATTTCCATAACAAACTTTGCCAATGATAAATGATCAACACTGATACACTATGTACTCCCTACACTCAAGTGTGCAGACTTTCATTATCTTGCCAAAAATGGTGATTTCAGTTTTTAAAATGATAAGGAAACAATGCTTGGAAAACTTCACTAGTTTAGCTTAGATGGTAGGGTGATCTAGCACCCACGATCATTTACAAAAGGAGAGTCACAGCTGCACCATTCCTGTTGATGTTGGTGGAAATTCTGCCATCAGCATCAGCTGGAGTCAGGTTTCATCTATAAATTGTTTGGATGTTATTACCACTTATTTTAATGGCAGTAGTAGGAAAAGGCTTGAACTGTAGACCAGGACCCTCAACATACTCAAACAAACTCAAGAAAAAGTCAAAGAGCTTCCAGTCTACAAATAAGCCATAACAAGGCAACTGAGGGCCACAACCAAGAATGGTGTAATATGCAGTGATTGTACTAACCCGACTGCCTAGGGCTTGATTATAATTAAAAGACACCAAGAAAGGCTTAATTTTAAGTGGGGCCTAATAATTAACATTGAAGTTGAAAGAGTAGTAAAGCAGGGAGCATGACAATTAAACATGCCTGAGAATGTAAATATATGGATATGAAGTGCAGAGTGAATGCTGCCAATTTTCAAGTCAATTTTCCTAGTGAAAGCTCTAGTGGGGCAGACAAAAACCAGAGCTTATAAAAGAACCTGGTTGCAACCTTAGCCATAGAGTCTTGACCACAGCTCCATAATAAAATTACTAGTATATTAAGCATGTGAATGTGGGGTGATACAGAAAAGAAGATGGGGCCCCCATGGCTGGCTGGCAAGCCAACTGTGATTTTAACTAAAAGCAGATGGTTTTCAAGAACGAATAGGTGCAACTTGCTCTTTTATGCAAGTCACGCTCAATTCACAACCATTTTCTTAGATGTACACCTTCAGCACAGGAGTTCATGTGGCCTAAATTGAATGTAATAATCCAGATGGGAGTATAGGGATTCTGCATCCTTTCAACTGGAGGGTCATGTTACGCAGCTCTCCCGTTTAAAAGCATATAAAAACCCAAGCTATTCAGTGTGCAGCTGAGAGTGCAAGGGCTTTAATCTTTACACTATCCATATGAATGCACTTTCTATTTTTGTTTATTGTGCCACACAAACCTAATTGCTGCTGCTTTAGAACCAGCAATCCCTAAAGGGCAACAAATAACCTCAGGCTTTGGTAACGTCAAGTTTCACTTTTTGGTCATCAGTTCTAACTTAACCCAGGTCAACCACAGCCAAAAGCCATCATCAGCTGGTGGTGTATGTAAAGCCCATGGTCTGAATCCACCTGCACATATAAAATGAAGACAAAGGAATGCCCACAAAGAAGAGCATGATCAGTTAGCTGAACTGCAGTGTAAGCAGGGAAATTGAATTGTACCTGTCTGTGTCTAAGGAGGATCCCTCTAGGCAGATGTGGATTGAAGAGCTGCCCTCATTCACTAACATATTATTTAGCTGGGAAAGGATTTCAGAAACCTCCAAACTCAGCCCCTTACTGAAGGGCAAAGTTCCACCACTATCAGTGAGTAGTGACCTTAATTTATTAACCTCTACTTTCTTGAGAAGATCTGTGAATTTTAAAGCACTTTTTAATCATTTCATGTGAAATCTACTTGATGAATTGATAGGTTTTAAGAGATGTCTTCAGAAGGATGGGTGGAGAGCTGGATAATCTTTTCTGTTTGCTAGCATCCCACTTTTCATTCTGTCCTGAGCTAGACTGAAATCTGCCAAATTGTGTGAGCTGTTACCTTATGGAGCTTCTTACGTGCAGAATGCATCTTTTGTTACACATGGAGGTGTTAATCCCCAGGTGATCAAAAGCTGAATTAGTTCATAATGAAGGTGAAGGACTCCCTGGCTTATGTTGTTGCTGAGTCTTACAGGTTTTCTTGTTTTATTTTATTCAAAGAACTATGGAGTGTTAACAACTTCTGCAATAAATCAAATAAAAGTAATATAAAACAAGGCCTACCAGTAGCTCTATCCTGGGTTTTGCTTGCACGAGGAAAGGCAGCTTGGCATCATCACAGGCACATTGCTAAACACTGAAGTAGAAAAGAAGCACAGGAACTCTTACCCTTGTGCCTCCTGAGCCTTGGCTTCTTGTCTAAATATATCCAGCCACACAAGTGTGATAATTTAGCCTTTTTCCATGACAAAAAGCTGCATAGCTCTGGAAAGAGAGTTCAAGAAATCACTTAGGTAATCTAAAAATAGTTTACCTGGAGTATGACTCTTGCCTCATAAGTCCCCATGTCTGTGAATCAATTCAAACTTGTGATTGATTACGACAGGCAAAAATGGATACTGCTCATTCAAAGTTTTGTTCAAAGTAGATGATGATCTTATATGTTTGTAACTTTATGTTCCTCAGCTCCACACACAATTACTAAAAAGATCAAAGTTAACCAGTGCTGCTGTCCCTTATAGATTTATCATTTTTACTTGAAAATGATACCAATTCTATAATTTTAATAAAACTTGCATATCTTGAGATACAGAGAAAGTGGCTGAACCCACCAAATTTACCCAGGAAGGGGTTTGAGCCTAAGCCTCTTCAGTAGAATCTCTGCCTCACCACTTTCTCAACAATAATATCGTACAATTTCTGCTGTACGTGGGAAGCAGCAGAAGTGCATGGTTCTCTTACTGTTCAATCCAACAGTAGTCAGCAATGCAAAGATGCAAAAGAATGCCTTTAAAGTGATGTCTCTCTTTGGTCGCCCATTTTTGATAATTGTCTTGGAGCGACTTTATGGTGTGTATCCCCTATTGCTGCTCTATGCCCAGAAATTAATTTTGTGCCTTTCTGTGCCTTTAAACTGAGCCTGAGAGGGGGGGAAAGGAAAAAAAACTGAGCAAACTTTTCAAAACAGTTCTTCAAGGACACACATACACACACCTCTGCGTCCTGCTGCAGCAGCAAGAGCGGAGGAAGCACCCTGCTTGCTTTCCAGCCAGCTTTCAGCTCCTCTTCTCCGGAGGGAGATGGAGAGTTGAACTTTGTTTTCCTGGGACTTCAGTTTTTCCCTTCTTCTGTTCTGGACTGTTTCAACATCAGAACACATCGAGAGAATTTTCCACCGAGGCCCCAGAGGTGGGCCCACGACTCAGCTCCGAGGAGGAGGAGAGAGACCACACCTACAGAAGGACTCTGAAATCCTCCCAGGTTTCTCTCCACAGTGAGAGGTTTTATTATTTAGCATTATTATCCTTTTCCCATGTGTTTGTTAAATAAATAGGTTTTATCTCTTTCACTTTCCTCTAAGAATTTTTTTTTTTTCCCCTGAACCTGGTGGGGGAGGGATGGTTGTAACCTGCCTTCTATCAGAGGATATTTTCCTCCAAATTTGTCCAAACCGGCACAATAATTAAAATAGGAAATTCTATATTCAGGTTCAGATCTGCAGAAACAATCCTTCGGTCATTGTAGGAATCAGATTTCCAAATTTTAAAAGAATGAGATGCACAGTACACAACTAAGGACTCCAGGCAGTGACTCATGTTTAAACAGTCACACCATCAAGATGGTTCTATATTTCATTTCCACAAGAAAGAAATGTTCTGTTTGGATCAGTCTTCATTTAAAAGACAGATGACAATCAAATGAAATGAAAGTTTGTATTTTAAAGTGATCAAAATAAAATGAGGGAAAGATAAACCAAAATGCACAACCCAAAATCTGTTTATGTTATTTGGAGACACTGTGGATTTGTCAGTTACTGTAGAAGAATTTTATGAAGATATAATTAAACTCCAAAATCAAATCATTTTTTCCCTCTCATTACATATAAGCTGCTTTATAACAAGGCATATTAGGACTACTTGCCTTACTTGTATGAGAAAAATATCCTGTTTACTTTTATTATCAAGCATCATATTAAGAACCCCAGCCTGCAAGTGCCACACCACTTTTTAAAGAAACTAATTGCAAGCCACTTTCAATATTTCTTCTGTTTTTAATTTAATACCCTCAGAGATGCATAATTGGGCTGGAAGGGAGAGTATTCACTGAAGTCATGAATTTGCTGTATAAATACAAACAAGGAGGAAAGCTAATACAGTAAGGGACTGTGGGATTAATTTTGAAATTGTCTGATTAGTGGATTGCTGCCCATCAATAATTGCCTTAGATTTTCCCAAGGCCCCGTCTTTATTGGAGTCTGGCAAGTGCATCTGCCCACAGATTCCGTCAATCAGGCCTTACAGCTGGGAGGGTCTTCAGAGAGAACACAATTGTAAGTCTGCTGGGGCAAGTTGTTAGACAAAGCAATATATACCAGGCATGATGAACAGTCAATCTCTGTTGCATTGATAACATTTTACTTACCAAAATTTTCCTATTTCATTGGTACAAGCTCCTTCAAGAATTATTTTCACAAAGTACTGTTTGAATTAGTTTGAATGAAAAAATAACAAAGGTGTTTCTGCAGAATACAGCAAGAACACTGCACACACCTAAATTACACAGTAAACTTGGGCCTCTTGCCTTCCCCCTATCCCTTTTTAAAATTTTTGCTACTGAGATGATCTTTGCTCGCCTAGGATGCTATTAAGAGAAGTATGGAAGTATGCAACACTGGCATTTTGCAAGTGCTAAAGCCACTGGGTGAATAAAAGAAAAATTTAAAAAATCGTCCGGGGAGTCTGAAGTACATATTGATAAGGTGCACCTTCATTTAATTAATTCTTTAAATAAGTAATTCCCATAAACACTTCTAAGTAAAACAAAACCTAAAACTTTGTTTTCTGCACCAGTAGAAAGCTATGAAACTGTTACCCTCAACTAAATGAAACATGAAAAAGTATTTCTTGGCATGTTGGTCTGCAGAGTGAATTTCTTCTGACCAAAACCATCCTATTTCTAAGATCACAAAAATTTATATTTTTAAAACTCTGCATAGCTTGTTTATTGCATATCCATTCCTAGACATATCTGTCTGTCTTGCCAGCAGTTAGCCAGAAATCTACAAAATAGATTCATCGATGAGCATAGTTTCCAAACAGAAATAAAATATTGAAACAAAGGTGTCACACATATTTATACTTTTGCTCTGCAGTGAATATATTAGATGTTCATTTTCAGCTACAATTGTATGGTTTTTGTAGTCATCAAAATACAAAGGAGCTCCTGGAATGCTGTCATTGCTTGCATGTAAAACAAAGTTAAAAAACTCTGCCTCCATTTTATTATGACCAGCAAAGCTTCAGTTTGAAATGCAGACCAACAACATTAATGTTGTAATCAACACTAATTTTACAGCCCACATCATTAGCTTCTGTGGATTTGACAAAGGAGCTGATACTTCTGAAACACAGCATCACCTGCTCTGAGACTCACCATCTTTGTGTAAATTCCACTTGAACAGTCACAGTCCCGTTTGGGTCCAACTGAAATCCCAGTTCACCTACAGTGGGCCTATGGTTGGTTGGGGGTTTCCCCCATTTCTTTCTTTTTTATACACAGGATACTATCATTAGCTTGCCAAATGAGTTTTTAAAAGGGACTCCATATATTATCTTACAAAAGGGATCCTGTACTGAGATGCCTGTGATGGAATCAGACTGAGCCCACTGGAACTGGACTCAGGACTGCTGTCCTACCTTCTGCTCTTACAGAGTTTTTAGTCTCTTGTTTACAGAACAATCCAGGAAAGGACAGACATTAGAAATCTCTGGAAAAAGACCTTCCTTCAGGCTGCAAGGGGGCTAGAGAAATTTATCTTTATCCTATAGTTATGCTATGGATAGGCACTAAACCATTGCCTTGCCTCAGATGAGGTCATCATGTAACACTTCACCTGTGGAACCCATGCCTTGTTTCATGCAGAGGATGGGCACTCCAAAGGACATGCATAAACTCTTCCCAACTTTCAAGTGCCTGATTTGTCAATTTAAGCCCTGATCCTTTACTAACTTTTTCCACATTTGAAAATCATACAATATCACAAAGTTCTCCTTGAATAGACAGTCTGTGGAGCACTACACCTTCCCACATGGTTGTGATACAATATAGCTACTAAATCAGTTAATACTGTAACTGTTACCCCAATTATAAGGGAAGTGTTCCAGTATTTCTCACAACAAACCCAGATACAAGTTACACTTAAAGGACATAGAACATATGCTGAAATAATGAAATTGTACTTACATTTGAAAACAAAGCTCTGCAGCAGCACTCTGGTTTCCCTAGATGTGAATAACTCACTGCAGATCATCATTAGGAAAAAAAAAAAAAAAAAAAGACAAGAAAAAAAAGACTGGCATGGATATATTTTGATAAACCAGCAATATTCTGGTTCAACAAAGAGAAAAGACTTGAGGAAGCCACTCCTCTCCCAGCTGGAAAACTGTTTCAGAGGGTTTTAACCATGGGCAACCTTGGTTTTGGAGATGAGTTCAAGATCCACTCCCACAGGTGGGAATTTTTTATTGTTGTTTTACTGGTCTCTAAAAAGTGCCAGATTGTCACACAAGTGACACTGGTTCCCAAAAAACACACTACTGCAACTCGATCCAAGTGAGAAGTTTAATACTCTGAAATATGGGAAACAACTGTGCTAAAGACTGTCAATGACTTCCTACTGCCAAGGCAGACATTTTCCTTTCCTGTCATTTTGAATGACACATAAATAATTTTATAAGCTTAATGAATGACACGAAATTTGAAATTCACTTTATAAGCTTTGCCAACCCTCCTTCCTTTCCATGAAGAGTGGCCATGTATCATCAGACACAAAAAACAAAGACTCCATCAACAGCAAACATCGGACAATGTGTCTTTCAGCTCTTACATGATCACTCATTTTGTGTCCCAGAAAACACAAGGCCTCATAAAACATACTGAAGATTAATATGTCTGGGTTACTTTGGACTAATTCTAAACTAGACAGTCCATAAGAGACAACACCTTGAGAACAGGCTCAAATTTAAAACAGAATAACTATCTCAGACATAGAGCACACCAGGAAAGATTGTATTTCTGGTAAGCAAAGAGGCTAACAAGCATGTGCTTACATAAAAAGTTAATCATCAGCGCAGATCTTAAATCACTGAGGCTGTGTGCTCTTGGAAAAAAATTCTACCCAGTATACAAATAGCTGGATTTTCTACTATTTTCAGCTTTTGATTGGCTCTGCATCTACCCCCATGCACTAAATATAGCCACACAGTAGTTTCAAGGGATCAAAAAAAGCTATGACAAAGTCATCTTTCAAGGACTCTTCCTGCTGGGTATAAATGAGTAAAAATTCTGTTGGTTCCCCCTGCCATATGTCGATGGACAACACATGTCACATGTGACAGCTGCACTCTCTCACCCAGAAGTGCTGATGAGCAAGGACTGATCTACTCCTAATAAACTAGCTAGGAACAGCAACACTGGCAAATGAGAAGCAAATCAATTAAGAGCACCTATTATGTGCTTCTCCCTCTTGAAGCCAATTAGTTCCACACTACTCTTTAGTTACAATATGCACTGATATGAGATATGCAATTTCCATTAGCTATAACAAATACTTACACTTATTTTTTATCTTCACGGGAGGTACAGGAAGCAAGAGACAACCAGGCTCCGATTCCATTACTACTACATTACCATTACATTACTACCATTTGCATTTCATCATTTTAACTTCATTCCCATAAGACCATTTACATCTTGCAGGATGTTCTTCCCCAAATCCCTCCATTTCCTTCCATTTCCTGCCCCTCCCTCTCTTCATCACACAAAAAAGCAGTCATGGTGCCAATATACAGCCTCTGGTATGTGGCAGTTTCTGCTCTCTGCCAAGCTATTCCACGCATTTAATTCTGAAATGAAAGTACTTTCCTAAGATTTCACTTCTATTCGGTATTTGTAAATGACCCCCAAGCATAACAGTTCCTCTCATGACATTATTTCCACATTCCTCATTGTGAGTCACATGCAAAAAAATTGTGCTTGACCACAAATAAAGGCAGTCTTTCCTAGAAATATGACTGTCATTGAGATACAAGAATGCAAAACTCCAGCTTAGCTGATTGCATACTGAAAACACTTTTCATTTAGTAACAGACAAGTGTAGTAGGATAAATGGATCTGTAAGATAAGGAGTAAATAACATTGATTAACTTTTCTGAGGTGGTGGTCTCCCGATTACTGCTTAAAGACAACGTCTCTAAAGTGTGAACTCAAACAGGTTTAATAAAGTTAAAGAAGTCATGGGAATCCTCAGTTTACTAAATATTCCTTTTTTGTTTTTTCTTCTGGAGAACAAGAGAGGGAGACAAAAAAAAAAATTCTAATAATATGAATTGGACTGCTGCATTGAACATGCCTTAATGTTTTTCAGTTCTAGAAGTCAAGTAAGGTAAAAGCTCCAACTAGTGAAACCAGGGGCAAGGCGATCAATTTCAAACGTGTTAGCTCCTAGTCAGGGACAGAAAGTAGGTGAGATGAGATTTGAGTGCTTTACCCTGAACTTCTGGTTAGATTTAAAATTCTCAGTGGGATGACTCCTCCTGCTCTGGACATGGCCACCAGTCCTTTCTCACTTTCAAAGCCTGGAGAATCTCTCAGGATTCTTGATGCAGCTATAACGCGCTCACAGGAGACCTAACAGTTATAGAAACAGCATGAAACCCAACAGACTTAATTAAAGCAGCAATCCCCATCGTGGAAGCTCACACAGAAGCAATACTCCAGCACTGGTCCCTCCCAGACTGAAGAATTTTGTTATTTCCAAGTTGCAGAATTTTGCTATTTTCAACTTGCAGAAGCTGTAGTGAAGTCTGTGGTGCAATACACACTTCTTATGATTTGCTGTTCAACAAATTGTCATCAGTTGCTGTTATGAGTGACTTACATCCATCTGAAAAAATGCCCAACCAAAATTCTAATATGGATTAGATGGTCAGCTCCTAGAAATACCTGTCAATAAGCAGTGACCTCCAACAGCCTCCTGGCAGGAGGTACCTGTAGCCAGCACAGAGTTACAACATCCACCAGAGAGACCATTTAGAGGCACAACTGGAAACAGGCAATTGAAGTTGCCTATAAACCAGTCACTGAAGTTTGCTGTGAGGAACACAGGCACATCATTCACTTGTGAAGCTTTATAGAGTATGGATTCACAAGGATTTCTCAAAACAAAACACTTCTAAACAGTTACAACTTCTACATGCCCATGAGGAGGGTGAGGAAATGCTGGGATCAGTAAACAGAGGCACTCCCAAACCTTTAGGTGGTCTCTAATGGGAAGGAGTGGAATTACTGACTTGCCTAACATTTACATAGCCCTGGGGACACACGAACTCCCTCACAGCCCTTTACCAAACCTTGAACAAAAGGGAGTGACATAGAGTAACATGGACTGGCATTACCAACTTGTTCCTTCCACTGTCTTACAGGATTGATAGTCTTGAAGCTGGATGTCCTGAAGCAGAGCTAAGTAGGTACATAAATTACCCTCAGCAAGTCTAGAAAAGCAAGGTGCTGTTCAGGCTGAACCGAGAACTCACTCAGCACTCACTTCACAGTGGGTAAGGCTCCTTATAGAAAGCTCTGAAATTAGGCAAATATGATTCATGTTTGGTTTCTAGCTTCCAGGCATAGAATTTCTAAGTGTATTTGTTGTTAAACAAATACAGACACCAAGTTCAAGACACACTACCACAAAGCTGTTAGATTATTTGTTCTCCTGAATTATGCATTGCTTTCCCGTGGTATGCAGTTTTTCTAACACAAGTACCCCACAAAGCCCGAATTCCAGCATGTCTATATGCCATATGGACCAGCTTCTCCAAATGTCTGCTCCTCATGGAAATTCTATTTGTTTTCCTACTGATTTTATTATGTTTAACAGCATACTAAATCATTCCTGAGGTTGACAAGTTTCTGGAAAATTGATATATGCTGTCTAAAACTGCCTGAGGCAGGAATAAAACCAAAACAAATGGCTTCTTTTAAACTCTTGTTTTGCATTACTACAGCCAGGCATACAAGTGCCATCTTGCTTAGTAGAAGAATTCTTCTCCTTTGTGTAATATTTGAAGCACAGGAAATCTTTAGAAGCTCTTCTTATGGGTCTGCATATCAGCAGAAGGTGATTGCAAAATACCAGACTATTTGAGTGAGGGTGGGACTAAAAAGGCAGATTGTCATCCAAGATCAATGGGCTGGATTTTCTCTCTGGGGAGAGGTGGAACTGTGTGCAGATGCCTTGGAATCTACAGCTTAAGGCAAAAGTAGAACTTTTAATGAGACTCAAAGATTTGTATTTAATTCTTCTGAGAAACTGTACTTTGAAGAAATTAACTAAGATCAGGAGGAAGAAGGGGTTTGTTTGTTTTAAATTTTGAGGCATCACCATCAGCAGTACTGAATTTGTTCCAAAGACTGGATTGCATTTCAAATGGGAAAAAGCATCAATCCAGGAAAAAAAAAAACAAACATGTCTTGGTTCAGAAACTAAATGGGGAGGTGAATAAGAGAAAACAGTTTTGATGCTTTGATGTCAGAAATCTGAACACCACAAGAATTTAAGATGAAAACTGAGAATTAGATTAAGAAGAAATAATTTTTAAATCTCCAAAGATCTGACAAAACCTGAGAAGTTCATATGCACACATATTCATCCCTGTTAGACTCTCCCTAGGCTCTTTTAACTGCTGTGTTCTGGCAAAGAAAAAAAGAAATTGCAATGGAAAAAATATTTTTGTGGGAAGTAGTTAAGGCACTGCACTAGCTGACAAATAATGGGATTACATTTGCAGAGCTGCAGACATTTAAGACATATGACATGAAGTTATTTACTTCCCATTTTGGTGTGGTTAAAAAAATTCAAAGAGATAGACATGATATTCTCCTGTGATGACATAGGCTAAGCTGCTGAGTTCCACTAAGGAGAAAGCAAACTACTTATGAGTATGT
Source organism: Corvus brachyrhynchos (assembly GCF_000691975.1). Lineage (NCBI taxonomy): Eukaryota > Metazoa > Chordata > Aves > Passeriformes > Corvidae > Corvus > Corvus brachyrhynchos. Next base: position 4,175,325 of record NW_008240122.1, read on the forward strand.
ACACTGAACTGTGGGTCAGTCCTGTGAGTAGGCAAAAAGCCTCCTGTGAGTTAACAGTGAGAGAAATAGTCTCAAGATGTCTTGCCTTTAGAGAATTTTATGATAATCCAAGAGACATATGCAGAAATGCAAAAGATGCTGCAGTTCTCATGATATTAAGGATTAAAAAAAAAGAATTTCAGTAACAAAATAGCACCAAAAGAGAAAATACTCTTTATATTATCCACTGAACTGAGCTTCAGGAAATCAAGTTTATCTCCTCCTTAGTGAAGGCCAAGCAAATCCAGTTCATTTGCTAAGTGCTTAGATACTGCAGAGATCATATAAAAAGTTTAGCATAACTTAAATAATTCTACTGATGGACATACTGCTGTAAGTGAATGTATCACCTGCAGAAAAAAATAATTTCAACTTCTTTGCTTTGCATCTCTGTTTTCCAAGACAGTAACATGGTATTACAGTTTCTAATCTCATAACAACAAAATCTACCTTGCAGAAGTATTACAGGAAAATTCCAAAAGGCCTGCAAAACATGATTCCAAGCTGTGCTGACTTTAACATAATAGAAAATGGTTGTCTTTTCTCCAGTGGACAAATGCAGTGAAGCTAGTAAGATCTGTCTCCTTTTTTCCATCTGCTAAATGATTCTTTAATATCCAAAATACACTGTCTACAGCTGGCTCATCGTTTTGAAAACTAAAGCACAGACCTGGGAGATTAAACCACGCCAACCTTTTCCTAACTCATGCATAGACCCCGTGCCAACAGCTACTTGGACATTTGTAGTTAGAAACCTTGTCACTGAAGATGTTTGACACTTGCTGTAGTATATTTGGGCTCATCTGTTGCAGACCAGAGCTTCTGCCAACTTACAGGCAAGTTTGGCTGCAAAGGAATAAATGTCCAACACACCAAAAACTCCCTGGAAAGACTACATATATGTATCTACTATTGCTGGAAACTGATCTTCCATGATACCTGTCCTTTGCAAACTTGGCTCAAGTGGTAAATCCTTTGAAACACCACCTAAATACCACAAAAACAAGAAGTCTCTAGTTAGAAGAAACAAACCTCCTGTGCTAGGTACTCCTAGCAGGAAACAGTGAGCATTCTTATTAAAACACAAATCCTCAAGCTGAAGTGTTACTGATTAAGCATGTGCTGGAAAGAAAGACAACTAGGACTATTAAATCACTTGTAGAACCAGTACATTGAGAAAACATGGACAGAAATGTTTTTATTTTGCAGAAATATAGAACAACATAAATGTCTTTTGCCACCTTTGAGCAAAGCTCCTTAAACTGCAAGGTACATCCAACTGTGTTAATCCATGATAACTGAACAAGCAAAAATAATACAGGTAAAAAGACCTCCTAATAATGTTGGTCAAATAAATTAAATATAACTATTTCTGAACCATCAATACTTTTAGCAGATGCTTTTTCCTCAGACTACTTTTGAAGCAACATCATAACCATTTAACTTAAAAAGATCACTTTTTTCCTACAACTCTCCTAGACTGTCAGCCAGAAAACAGGTAAACTGAATGGCTGTTTTTTGGAAGGCGAGCTACAGATGTGTCTGCTTGTGCAGTACTAACTGAGGATGAAGACAGCAAATCTTGCACAGACAACAGATAAGAGATCTGTCTGACAGCCCACTGGAACTTCATTTGCTCTGCAGACAAAATAACAAGGTTGCTTGGAGGTAATCCAAAAAACTGTTCCAGCAATTATTAACAGAAAGGATTCAAGAAATGTGGTAAAACTGTTAAACTAAAAAAAAAAATTAAAAAAAATTAAAAAAAATTAAAAAAAGCAAGGCGCTGAAGGTTTCAAAATGTGTTCATTTTTGACACTCATTAAATGCCTGAGTCTCCATAACCTTGCTGACATTACTTAACCTTTAAAGTCAAGGCTCAATTCCTGAAACCCCTCTCATAACACACGAATAAGATCCAAGGTGATCCTCAATCGAGGAATGTCAACATTAAGCACTTTAACTTCCACTCTTTCTCCAGGACCTAGGCCCAGGCTTCTTCTCTTCTTCGCTTTAGAGAGTTTTGCTTCTGTTATGTTCCGCACTGGAATCAAACCCGATTTTCCCACACCAATATCAACAAAAACTCCAAATGGCGTTGCATTTTCAACTTTTCCAGTCAAAACAGCACCAACACTTAAGTCTTCAAAGCAGACTATGCTTCTCTTGAAGTCAGGTTTATCAAAATCTGTTATAAGAAACAAGAAACACAAATAAGACGCTGGAGAAAAAGGTTTTCTAAGAGTTATTTCCAGATGATTGTTTCTAACTAGTAAGTCATCCCAAGGAAGCTCTTAGGTCCCAAATACTGCTTTCTGTACATTTTTAAAATAAAGACCCATCTGTGATAAACAACTTTTCTTATATTTTTGTGAATCACTTTAGAGGACTTTGATGAGTGAAGTAATAAGTATAGTGAATTTTGTGTTTTGAAAACTATCATGAGGGGATCAGAAGCGTGTTGTATAGTAGCCAGTGAATGAAAGATTCTTTAAATTTTCTCCGATCTAGGGAGAAAATATTTGAGGTGACTCTTGAGCTACATCAATTATAATGAAATTCTATTCCTATAGAAATTTCTACACAGGAAGGTGAGTACTCAGTTTCATCACATACTAAGAGAAAAGTCAGCAATGCACGGTTCTTAGGCTTGCTGTTTATCTGCACCATGACATCACACAAGCTTCATCACAGTGCTGCTTTGCACTGACAACCTGAAAATCCCGCAGGCACTATCTTAAGCAGGGAATATACTGGGATATTAATGTTCACATTCTGCATTTAAGGGCATAGATAGATGCTTTAAACTCTTTTACTTCCCTACCACTTTCTGCTTCTGCAGAAAATCCTTCTGAGTCATCTCAACAACTTCTCTTTCAATCTTTTCCTGCCATTTTTTCACCTTTCCAAGATACAATAAGGACTGAGATTTTTCACAGGGAACATCACCAAACCAGAATTGCCATCATTTTTCTCTGTGTGCTTTTGAGAAATAAAATTCAGCCTAAACAAGTTGATAGCTAAAATGCTCTGGAATTTAATCAGTCTGTGGATCTGTATTGGCTTTGCATTGCAATGTTTTGGTAGGTGTGTGTGTGGGCTCTTGTGAATGGTGGCATCTGTTAGAAGCTGCTAGCAGCTTTGCCTGTGTCCAATAGATCCCCTGCTGGCCAAGGCCGAGCCCATCAACAATGGTGGTAAGCGCCTCTGGGATAACACATTTTTAAAAGAAAAAAAAAAAAAAAATCCCTGTGCAACAGCGACTTGAAGAGAGAATGGGAGAGCAACAGGAGAGAGAAGTGAGCACATGTGAGAGAAGCAGCTCTGCAGACACCAAGGGAAGGAGGAAAAGGAGCTCCAGCTGCCAGAGCTGAGATTCCTCTGCAGCCCTTGGAGTGCCCTACACCAGAACAGGTAGATGCCAGAAGGCTGTGACCCTGTGGGAAGCCCACACTAGAGCAGGTTTTCTGGCAGGACTTGTGACCCCGTTAGGGAACAATGAAAGTCTGTTTCTAAAGGACTTCACTCCATGGAAGGGACCATGCTGGAGCAGTTCATGAAGAGCTGCAGCCCATGGGAAGGACTCACGATGGAGAAATTCATACAGCTACATAAGGCTACTAGGCTGCCTACTCCAGTCATAGAGTCTGTCTAAAGTAATAATGAATGTCCTAGATCCACAGAATATGAGTATTTCCACTGAAGATTCTCTCTTTTGCTTTTATGTCTTCCTGTGTTAACAGCCTACTGTAATTTAGATGTGAGATCACCAGAACAAATTGAGACAACAAAAATACATATTTTCAAGATCACTAGTGGGGAATATTTAAAAAATATGCATGGAAACTATTAATGAACCAAAAGACAGGGACAGAAATGTTGGTTTGGCTGTTTCTCAAGCATACGTTTATTATTTGTTATTACAAGCTGCCATCTTTGCTGTCTACCTTTATCTCCTGCTGTCATAAGAGAATCCAGCTGTTTCATTACACAACAGCATCCCCAGATGTTTTACTTCATTACCTCATCTTTCTTTTCCTCTACCTCAAACTGTTCAGTACCACTGCAGGTTTTAACCAGGGTAGGTCATGAGCCATGTGCTTCAGTTCCACTCAGCATTCCCCTCCGTGATGGAGAGCCAACACAGATTCAATCAGTAGAGAGTCAACATATTGAAACTATTTCATTTGTTAACAGCCATACAACTCCCCTTCCTATGGCCGAAAAAGCCATGATTTCAGACAGGATTCACACTCCTTACCTACCTGGAAACTGGAAAGAAACATCTGACTATGATATAGCCTTTACCTTGACTGAGAAAAGAAATGGAGTTACATGTCCATGAAAATCTAGTACTGATTTTAGAAGAAGAAAGTGTGCTAGTTTAAAACTGATATGTAGAACAAGCAAACTGAGATTACACCCTTCCAAACTGAGGTTTACCTGTTCGGATGTCGTAGCCTTCAGGCTGAGTGAGACCATCAATGATCAGCTGCAGTGTGTGCACAGTGGTATTAAGCCTTTTGGCTGTGCCTTCCAGTCCTTCCTTTTGAATTACTGCATTTACTTTTTGCTGCATATCTGATTTTCCTATGTCATTTGCATTTCCTCCAATGAGAGATAAAAACCTAGGAAGTTCAAACAAAGATAAAAAGATTTGTAACATCCTTTAGTGGGAACGGAACCTTTGCTCTATTACTTATCATTGATGCATGAACAAAACTTCTGCTAAAAAAATATGAACAGTTTCTCAAGTGCATATCCTCTCATCACTGATCTGACACATAAATGGAAACTTAGAGTCTGTATATGTGTATCTTCTGGAACAGATTGCAAAACTAGAAACAAAATATTAAAATGCAATTAAAATCTTTTTTCAGACCAATTATTTCATCTCACAATAAAACTGAATTTCCCTATTACTGAAAGATGTCTTTTACCATGAAAGTTCCCTAGAAATCAGTGAGAGCTCTATAATGCTGTTATTGTAGTTGTCACTCTCATTCAAATTAAAATGAATAGCAATTTAGTAAAGCAACAATGAACATTCAAAATATTAAATTAATATGAAAAATCTTTAACCCAACTTAAGAGAAACTTAGCATGAAATACTTCTCTTGCCTGTGAACTTCACGATTAAGAACATTCAGAACATTTTCAGACACTAGGTAATCATTAAGTCAAAGTATTCACACAACACAAACACTCTTATCTTTCCTTGTTGTCACATACATACACACATTGCAGACTGAGACAAATTTGGACTGATATCTAAAAAGCTGAAAAGAAATACTTCTAAATAATTACGTCCTGACATGTGATCTCCGCCCTGATCTGCATCTCACCATGAATAAATAAGCCTCTTCTACCCTGCTTTATTATGCCCCATATTGTTGGTGGGAAGAACTTTTTTTTTTTTTTTTTGCATATTCTCCACCACAGCAGAAAGGTAGAATTATTGTCCCTGTCCTACAGAGTGGGAGTACACATTCTTTCCCAATTCCTAAAAGAGATCCCTCTTTCCTCTCCTTATCCTGCTCCACAAAACGTGTAAACTAGAAGTCTCAAAAGAAGAGCTGATCAGCAGGTTCATGCCCTGAACTTGATGGGAGACATTCCAGCTCTATAAGAGAGCAAAAGCCCTGGATACTCAACCTTCTTTCCCCCACCAAAATACATGCTGTGCTTTTATCAAAACCTGAGGCTAGTGTTTCTCTTGTCAGGAGACCCAGACGGTTTTTTTTGTTTTGTTGTTTCCTCTTTTTTAACTCAAGAAATCCAACTGATATTTCTTCAGATGGTGAGCAATAGAAAGTCATACAGATTGAAACACAAAACTAAATTTATTTTTGACAAAATATAAATTGAAGAGACATAATTAAAGTAATATCTGACTTTCAGTAAATCACAAAATTCATCTTTGAGCATGAGGGGAAAGCTTCACTTAAAAATGTCCACTAATTTTGCTAAAGGAGGACATCTGTTATAACTGGCTGCCAGGACTTCCACTTCTTTACTGAATTCAAGTACAAGCACAGTGACTTAAGTGTGCTGGTCAAACACAGAGATTTGCACTTAGTAGTGATAAATACAGTATTCACTAATTATTTTAGTGCATATGCATCTTTCTTGTGGCAGTATACAATGAAATTTACTAAGGACTCGGTGGATGGTGCTGTTCTCAGGATTTATTGAGTTTTGCTTTGACTGCATTTTGACTTTTGACATCACGTTTTAAAGTAGTTTAAGGTGGTTTGGAAGCAAAGTATATAACAAAACATGCAAAATGTTTTATAATATCAAGTGCAATTTCTTTTTCTGTAAGCTAACAAACCTCACCACTACAGCTCAAATATTTTGTCTAATAATAGATATGAAAAATATCCGATGTTCTGTGAAATGAAACCACCTTTTTTTGGTCTTAAAGGAGCCCCAAAAGTGGCTGCAATGATCACTCTGAAAATGAGCCCAGGCCCAGGTGAAGTGCTCCTCTCCAGACTGCTGGGGGCTGCTAATGCTGGTGGCTGGACAATGCCCCAGCAGAGCACTAGTGACAGGCGGCAGCTGCCCCAGCTTTGACTGACATGCCAGATGTAACATGACAAACCCGACCAGCCTCATGACTCAACCTTCTAAATAATGTATGCCTTACCACCCACCCCTATAAACAAGTTTGCTGACATTCACGTACTTGGCTTTATTTCCCTTCAAATGGAAACTCGGCTTGAGTACACCAAGTAACACTTTCTCACCATTGGAATTTCGCAGAAGCGCATTGACTTCGTAAATTGATCAGGGGTGGGTTTCACCACTAGTGAGTGCAACCACACAAAACAGCCACCAAGGGGTACTAAAAAGCCCCTGTTACACACAAAGCTGTGAAACGTGTGGATAACGCAATCAGAATGAACGGCGCTACGTGCACACTGCTGGAAAGAAAACCAGCCTGAAACAGGACACAAACCAAGTGCCTAAGCCTTCAAGCACAACTCATGAAAGGTATTTCACCCCCCACTCCTTCCCTGCAACCGCCTCCCTCTGGACATCCCAAAGCATTTATCTGAAATTAAAAAGGATTCCGCATCTAGGCAAGGGTGGTAGGTTTGGGTCCTACGTTATCAATTACAGTTGTGTAAATAATTTATTAACGTGGTTACTGCCCATAGTAAAATTTTGGCTCCACCTGAAGATGATGCTTAAACACATGCCCAATTCTAAGTACATGAGAAGTCCCATCGACTTCTAAAGAATTTTAATGTTCTAAAAATCAGGCATTCTGTTAAGAATATTTCAGAATTATAAGTTATATATCACAGCAAAACAGAGCACTGTAACAAAGCCCAGCATGCCCACACACAGAGAAGAAATACTCTTATAAGAAACAGTATTATTTCTATTTTGGAAATTCTCACCTTTTTAGGACAGGTTTAGGTAAAACCTATGTATTAAAGTATTTCCAAATTAAAGTAACTTCTTAGTGATTGCAGATGCATTTAGTTTTAGAAATACTGATTATTCTAATTATATATTTAATGTATCATTTTTACTCAAATTAACATAGCCTGAGGGCACTTGGGCTAAAAAAAAAAAAAATCACTATAAAGCACAAGTTTCTGACTGAACAGTGGTGCATTACATTGATAATTTCTATTTTTAAATGTCATTGCTAAGAACAAAGTTTATTTTTTCCTTAAAAAAGCAATCCAACAACTTCCTCCAAGAGTTATTTCAAGGTCAGAAAAAAAAAAGACATAGTTGGTAGTAACGCTGGGATATGGCTATGAGGTAAAAAAGGGGTTTCCCTTAATTTAAATATTTTGATCTTCTTAATGTTCAACTATCTCACTAAAATCCTTGAAATATCTCTCTCACACAATTTGTTAATGACAACCCCAGCTGCACAACATAAGAACATGAATGATCTGTGCAAAAATGAAAGTTCTTAAAGTATTTTCCTGGCTACATATGGGAAATAAATAATATGTTGCAGTAGCTCAAGTGCTATGTTTATCTAGTAGAAAGACAAAACCTAAAGAAAAGTTAACAGAAATGGGGAAGATGAGACTTTTTTTCTGAAGTGAGGTCATTCTTATAAGATATATTACCCTTACTTCCTCAAATGTTGAGTATCTGAATGAATGGTGAACTTTCTGCTCAATGTACATCAACTCAGATAAAAGCTGCCAGAGCCTTAGGAAGAACAGGGTGAAATTTAAACAGTTTAGAACTTTGAATTTTATGGTTTTGAGATTTAGAGAATCCTCAGAAACCTTTGCAATCACCTTAGTTTTAAAAGCAATCTTTGCAGTCTTACAGGACCTGCAGAGAATGGTCATGGATAAATGACCGATGTTTTTATTTAATACATAATTTCATCCATCTTATCCAGATAAGGAAAGAAAGAAAAGTAGCATAAATGTAACAAATAAGCACATCACGTTCACTTAACATACACATCTGCACAAAATTACAGCACAGCCCTTGCAATGCTTAAAAGGTAATGCAAATTTCACTGGAATGCAAAAAATCAGTCAGAAGGGAGTAAAAATTTTACCAAGGGAAGCCTACAGTAAATTTTTAAGAAGTTAGTCTAACCACCCCCAAAAAGCTTCTTATAATGTGCAGGAGTTCTAAAGCTTTGCAAGGGCTTTAGTTACAGTCATTTCTGTTTTATGTAATCATTTCCAGCAACACGACTTAAGAGCTGGGAGTACTGGATTCATTACATTAAAGCAACATGATACGCCATTACATCTTGTCACAGCGCACACATGAATTAACGGTAAAGCAACATAATCACTCTGAAAACAAAACAACTCTGCATTAGCATGCACTTTGTTAGGTAAAACGTACATTTATGACAGTAACAAGCTTAAATTATACAGACATTTATGATTTAGTAATGTTTTGAAGTGCAAAAGCAGTATTTGTATAATGCAGATGTTGACTGCTCTTGTTCCCACCAGTGATACGGATCCTAAATTTTTGATTACCGATGAAGACTATGTATCAAACTATTTGTGCTTACTCTTTGCAATTAATTGCTGGACATAGAAAGCTAAAGATTCAAATATATCTAAAACTACTTATGTGGTTTAGCCAAAGTTATTTAACCAATATGTTTTTCTTCAAATGCATAAATAATTAATAATACAGATTATTGGAGTGCATGCAGAAAGCACTCAGTTTATGACATTTCGAACGTATAAATTCTGAGACACAGTGAGTTTCTAAATGAGAAAAGAAATTCAGACACAGTTCCACTACAGCATAGCTACTTTGCTCCCATACCATTAGGCACGCTGCTGTTGGCTGTTCTCATGATTGTTGATATATCACATAACCGGAGTGCAACCCGAGATACAAAATAGTGAAACATGATTAGTTATCCACAAAGAACTAGTATACTACACTTAAACGAGATAATTCTATTAAAAAGGTCTTCTGGGGGGTTTTGTCCCATATTTTTTTCTACATGCAACTAGTGGGAAGTTATGTAAGTTCCAAAAATTACAACGAATTTAAAGCATACCATTTGATTTATGTGTCTAGTATTTATAGTGTAAATGGAGCATATTTCTCCATTATTTCCAAGTTCTTCTAATCATTCTTGTTAACTCTATTTTACAACACATTAAAGTTTCAAAATCTCTTTATTGGATGGCAATTGGCAGTGAAAGCTTTTTCTGCTCTTTTGTTTACTGACAAGATCACTTTCAAAAATATGGCTTCTAAAAATCCAGTTAAGTTAGTAGAAAACCTGTGAATGAACTGGCCTTCAAAAGTGATGAATTTGAACTGTTATTTATAATACTTAATGGCCACAATTCTGCAAGCGTTCTCCTTAACTGGGGCTGGACATTGGCTATTGGAAATAGTCATAAAGGTTCATTGACTGAGTTTAAGTTTTTAAAGTTTCTTTTTAAAAAACCCCCAAATGTAAGACTTTATTAAGTATTATTCTGCACAGTAAATAACTTGAATACCCACACACATGTACATGCAAGTACAGTCTCATTCAAGTGGACAAGAGATATTTCTGATGACTTGTAAGGAAAGGCCTCCCACCACAGTAACAACTCGTATCCTCTGTAAAAATATTCACATGTAGACTGCATTATTAAGTAGGACACAACAATTAGTCTTCATTGCTCAAATACCATACTAAGTAATAACTCCCTCCCTGATTTCTACTTCCCTTAAGCATTGCCTCAGTTGTCAGGTGACAACTCAGGGATCTGGATAGAGGCAAACCAGCCTGCCAGAGAGCTGGAAATGCCATAAAAGGACAAGTTTCCAGTTGCATAAAGGGCAGGAGAGGAAAATCTCTTTCTTTCGGTGGCCTCATCAACAGTTTTTCTTCTGCATTTTCTCATGTGCCTGTACTTGCCCTCAAAGCCAGCAAATGCAGCTTATCAGCACAGCAAATGAGATACCATGGATCAGCTGTTACAAAAACCCAAAGCTGTTACATCCACCCATACAGAGTACAAGAAACACCAGGGTTATTTGAAATATGATTGATTGGCCTACAATGGAATATAAACTGTTATCAACACAAATGCCTTGCTGAAATGAGCGCCAAATCCAAGTGTTTAGCTCCAGTGAAGAAAAAGCACAGGAAGTCTCTCAGGATTTTGAATTCCTTCTGAAGATATCAAGCAGCATTATCAATACACAGAAGACATAAATCTTCACTGCAAGTGACTTTTCTCAGTATGTCAAAAAATTATCTTAAGTTATAAGCAACCACAGTGAGCAGGACTGGCCTCTACCAGGTGAGGTCCTAAGCCTGGGTAATTAGCCAAGGAAGATCCTCACCTTTGTTACTCTAAATCACAGCTTTAGATCTTTTATATTGGCAAAAATTTGTATCTCTAAGTCAGGCTAAAATACAACCTGCCTGCCAGATGCTGCAATCTGTGAGCAGCAAATACACATTCTGAGTGCCAACCTATCACAAAAAGCATTTTAATGAGATTTGAATAAAAAAATCAGCAAATGTTAAAATTCAGTCACATGAAACCAACTGCACCCAGCAGACCGACAGAACAAAGGAAAAGCATTCCCTTTTCTTTCCAACATATTGGTCTATAAGCATAACCTGGTTGTAACTTTTGGGGACTTCCTAAATGTTTCCTTTGTTTTCCTACCAATTCTTTAACAATACGTCCCAAGAAATTGGATATGCTCTACATATTGTATTAATTGTATGTAGAAGATTCTGCCACTATAAACTGGTTTTCACATATAGACTTTTCAGAAACTTAAAGCACGGTTCTGCTTTGCAAGAGAATAGGCTGTCTATAAAGTTTTGATGTTTTTATTTTAACTTTTTGGAAATTCCAATTCATAATATTTAGAGGTGTCCATAAGCTTGATCGCTGCACATGACAAAGCCAAGCTCTGACAGTGTGGAAACCATGAACAAAAATGTTTTGGTCTTCTGCAGAGCGTGTTAAATCACCAGTAGGATATTTTCCAATTATTTTACAGAAATGGTACAGATTTTAAGTTAAGATGCTTAAATGCCATAAATCAATCATACCAGCACCATTTGTACCACTGTAGTAAAGATTACATCAGAGTTTCCATAATAAAAACCTTATTTTTCAGGGGTTTCTAAATCAGCCCTAAAAATTGGTTTCAGCCTGAAGTTTGGCAACCAAAGTCACCACTTGGGAGTAATTCTTTTAACCATATTTTTCTTTAATGGATTGGCTTTTCAAGCTACAAAATAGTCCTGAAAAAGAAAATTAGTGGTTTCAAATTTTGGTAAATTTCTATCCCTCAAAAACATTGTTTTAAAAACTGATAATTTTGCATGTCATAAATCTGCAATGTAGACTGCTGCCTTTGGGTAATTTGGCTATAAGCAGGGGATAAAAATCACCATCTTATTTCATTTAAAAATAAATGCAATTTTCCATGAAAACTTTTAAGCCAATAAAACTTTCAGAAACTACTTTCTCATAGCAAGATGTGGTAGACATTGCATGAGGAAGCCTTTATGATTCATTTATGCAGCAGCTATTCCATACATTTTAATTTTTGTGGTAAGAGGTACTGTAGTTTTGATCAAATCTGGTCATATTCAAGACAATTCTGCCCTTTGGCAGCACAGATCTACCTGTGAACTTGACACACTCCCTGACAAAGTTCAGTGTAAGCATAGAAAAAGAAAAGAAATACTTTGATAGCACTAAAGCCAGAGAATTCATAAAGATGTATTTTTAAGAAAACTTATTAAATACCAATTCTAATCTACATCCAACAGTTTCAACTTTTCTCATGCATTTTATTTTAAGTTATAAGAACTATCAATTAGGTTTTAATCTAGTTTAATTCTAACATTCTAGACTTTCAGGTACTGCCTAACTTCTGTAAGACACCTCCAACCAACCCCATGAACACAACTGGATCTTCAGGCTCTCAAAAGCCTTCTCATGAACGTAGGCTCAGCAAAAAGAAATTACAAGCCCAGTCCCATCCACTGCCTTTCAACAAAACTTGCCATCAGCCCCGATAAGCTTTGGGTTGAATACTCCATGCACTCTGAATTCCTAGTAAAAATTTTTCTTAATTCATATTTAGGCAGGAAAAAAGGTTTGGAAAGCTGTTTTCATAAGTTCTGAGAAGCTTAGCAGCTCATATGCTTTTTTTGAAAAGTCATTTTAAATATATAATCATTGCTAAATTATAGCATTAGTTGCTTGAGGGGAGGATGTCTGCTTTATATTTAGCCCTTATGTCACCAGTGTCAATTTTTAATACTACACTTCTTGGCTTTTGTCAGTTTGCTGTACAGCTATATTTTCTTTTCTCAAAACAGCTATTTGCCATGAAAAAACATTAAACATATTTTCCCCCTTCCCCACACCATTTTGGGATATCAAGTTGCTGCATATTCCTACAATCTCTACCATAAAAGCTGTCACCTTCATATTTAACAAGCTTCCAAAGAAATTATCTTTTGATTGCAAGAAAAAGAAAAATACAAACACTGTTGTACATCAAGTACATTCACAGAAAGCACAGAAAGCACTTGGAGACTTCCCCCCCACCCATCATACTACATGAAGCAATACTATAAAAGTAAGAAGACAACAGAGAAAGAACCCAAAGGATGCAGAAAAGACTGATTCAGTTAGTTACAGAGAGAGGTGCTATGCTTATTAGTTTTGGTGGTTCATTAGCAGATATTGTAATTGATGTATACTTGCTTTGTAATCAGCTTATATTCTTTTGCATTAAAACAAACCTAAAAAAACCCCACAATAAAATCCTGTATGGTACAATATCTATGACATACATTTGGACCTAAATACTACATCAGAAAATTCAGTCTAGGAAGGCAAAGTGTTCGGTGAGGAACAGAAAATAGAAAATGGCACTGCTGGAAATCTACTGTAAAATAATTGCATTATCCAAAGAGAGATGATGAGATAAATTAACACTGGTCTCCAGCCACGTAGCACTTCTGCATTGGCTTAGAAGCTCTTGAAATGCGAGTTTGAAGGTGAGACATTATTTTAAGATTCAGCAAGGTACCTTCTAAGCAGTGCTGGCTGTGCAATAGGTGCCAGCCCATCGCTGAAACACGCACAAGCCTGGGACTCAAACCACTGTCTTGGCTGAGATGTAAAAGTTGTGCTCATTAAGTTTTTTTATTCTATTTATTTTTTAGATAGTGCTAGTGGTGGGTTCCCAGTCAAATTTCAAATCACAATTACATGATCTGTGATACCTACTAAAATTGTAGAATTTCAGCTGTATGTGAATATCTGTTCTACCCTATGCAATAGCAATCCCACTCACCACTTCAGATATAAAAGTAATCTTTCCTGCTCTGGAAACAAAGTCACAATTCTTTATTTTCTGACCAACCTTTGTGAAAACACTGTGTGTAGGGGAATTACTGTAGTATTCCACCATTACCTGGATATACTTCTCCACTCCCTAAAGCAACCCTTCCACATCAGACTTCAAGCAAGGCTGGTAGCATTGTGACCACTTTACTGATTATTTTATTAGTGTACCAGGACTGGAAAGGTAAAAACTAAAACCCCAGTACTTGAAATTTGAGTGAAATTCAATATTGAAAAATCAAAATTATCTTTGAATAACCAATTTATTTTTGTTTTTCATGTTGACTCACTTACACAGAATAATCTCCAGTTGGGGTGACCAAGCTGCACACACTACAAATCACCTACCAAATATAAGATCATTAAGATCAGGAGCTTGCCTGGTTGTTTTTTCCCATAGCTGCACAGGGCAGAGACTTTGTAACAAATGCTGATGCATAAGAAAAAAGGGAAATGGTCATGGAAAAGGAGAAAACAGTTATCTACACACTGCACAACTGCAATAGACTCTACCAGGAAATTGCACAGTGGGTCCTAGAATCAGGCACGAAGAAGAATGAAGTGTGGCAGGGAGAGGATGGAAACAAAAGTGCACTGCATGCCTAGCAGAAGGAAAGCATGGAGACCTATGGATAGGAAGTGAGAACAGAGTACACACTGAAGGGAAGGTGTCCTAAAAATGAAAAGTCCTGTATGACTTTTCCAGATAAGAAAGTCAAGTTTCGTGAATTCAGAAATTCAGCATCTCTCTCTGAGATTTAAAGATGGTTTTGTTTATAAAACAGGAAGCAAGAGTTTGTTTGTCCAGGTATAATATTTCCAACAGAGATCACAAGAACCTTAAAGTGACTGGCTACTGGTGAAATTAGCTTCAGTACTTTTTAAGAAAAGAGTCTGTTCAGCAAAAATCACTTGAAAAATAAATATGTGCCCATTTATGGTAGGAAATAATGTTTTCTGAAGAGAAAAAAAAGTCCAATTTCAATCAGAGCTGCTGATAGAAAAGATCACAGTTTATAGTAGCATTTCAGAGACACACATGGATTCCCAATTACTTTTTTCTGACATACACAAAAACTATTCTCTTCTTTTAGCCACTTGGTAAAACAATCATAGCATTCGTGTGTTTGGGAACTTGTATATACATCTTAATTAGATCTTGCAATGTCAAAATTTAATTTTAAAGGCCCATAGTAATGCCACATGCTTGCATATATCCAAAGCATGCCTTCTTCTTGAAGAAAGGGGTGAAAGCTTCAAATTAATATAAATATTCCTGCCTCAAAAGGCTGAGCAGACTGTTGTCAGAAAAATCAGTACTTCCATTTTAATAATTGATGGTGCCAATTGTTCAAAAGCTTTCCCATCACTTACCTCATTGCAATGTTGTAAGACTCTGGATGAATACAAGTTTGGTCCAAAGGATTGGGCTGTTGCAAGGCACATGGTGTTAGTTTACTCTTCTTTTTACCCAGTGCACCTGCTTTAGTCAAAAGTGCACGACTTCCAAGTTCATTTTTCTTATTACTGCCAGAAATCAAAAATAGACATGTCATTCTCAACAAAGATGATCCTGGCCCAGTGTCCACACACAAAACCAACACACTTTTTCCCTGGAAGTTTCCCTCAAACAAAGAAATTTCTCAGGATACATTAAAGGCATCAAATGACTCCTACTGCAAATGCTCCTTTCATGCCTTTTTGGTTTTGTTTCCTAAATCACAAGTGGCTCCTGCTTTTGGAGGACAAAAGAGAACACACTGAAAGACCTGAAACCAGCACTGGCATTTTGGGCTCCACTCATCAACTGTTGGCAGAAATGCAGACATAATTTCCTCTTTCCATACCAATTTTTAAAATAACCACTATTTGTTAACTTTCAAGTAAAAAGCACAAAAATTATTTCACACAGCACTCTAAAGTCATCAACATGATTAGAAAGAATAAAAATGAAACCTCAAAGTTCATTTCAAAAGCCTCTGGTTATGTCACCTGGACCCACAAGAAGTGTTGTGGAGGCAGTGGTGTTAGAGCTTTACTTTGGCCTCAAAATCCATTTCTCAGGTTATACAGTGCTCCCAGGTTTTATGGCATCTCACTAACATCGGAATCATGTTCCAGGAAGGTTAAAAAAACCCAAAACAATGTTCAAATTTCACCAGTGAACATTTGGGGGGGAAAAGAAAACCCATCAGCCTTTTCTTCATTGGTTATATTGCAGCACGAACTAGAGAAACTAGAACAGATCTGTACAAGGTAAGACCTATCAATCATAGAGAGCTTTGGAAGCAATTTCTTTGGTCTTCTGGTGCTTACAGCGAGCACCATTTGGCCTGCAGCCTATGCTTCCCTGCCAGATGGGCAACCAATCTGTATACCTTCCACCTGGGCAGAAAGCCAGTCCCTATGTGCCCACGTCCTGCCTGGAAGTTACGCGTGTGCTGCTCAGCCAGCAGCAACTGGGAATACAGTACTACTTCTGAGCACTGCGCTGGCTAAAAAATAGCATGTGCTTCCCAGGAAAATATTTCTTTGAGAAGAACCAGTGGCAAAAGTGTGGGGATGGTGCTACCACCGTGCCCTTTCTTAGTTCTTTATTTTGGAAAGGGAAATAAGAGAAGACAGGAGAAGGGACATTGTGCTAGAAAGGGCATTTTCAGCTGTAGAAAGGTCAAGAGGAACGCTATGAATGGTTGAAAGAGTAGAAGACTTGGTACAGAATCAGGGAATGAGATGACAGGGAAGAGGGTGACGCACTGTTGACAAACTGGACTTGGGAAAAGGCCCCACATGTTGCAGACAGAAGACAGTCACATCACACTTGCTAGGCACAGGAGTATAATATAGACACTGTTTGATCGAGGTAGCTACTCAACTTCCTCTCTCCAGGTAATGAAATTGAAACTCCAAAGATGTGCACTAGCTTACTACCATTAAGTTCTGCAGAATAAGCTTTACCACATTAAATTAATTAATTTAAAGACCTCTAAATTATGCCTGAAACATAAGACTAAAGTTTTAATATCTCAGATCCCAACACTGCCACACGACAAATTTCTTACACCAATTCAGGGGCAAAATTGTTGATTAAACTTACATATTTATCAAAACCCTGACTTAGAGGACTAGGCTAACAAGTCATGACTATTCAGAGGAAGAACTTGAACCATCAACTTCAACAAGTTAATATGTTGTATTTCAGAGCACAGTGGTCTAGGATTCCTTGAGCCTCAAGCATGAATACAAAGCAGAAAAGGGGAAAGTCTTATCCTATTTCAGACAATTTAGTCAGAACAGTTAAAACCTCTGTTACCTGCAAAACGTCTTTATATACTCTTGATTGAATCTGATGAAGCCAGCACATTGTTGGAAGGTTTTGGGACCCAAACCTTTAACTTCTTTGAGCTGTTCTCGGTTTATAAATGGTCCGTTCTTCTCTCGCCATTCAATTATATTTTTAGCCCTGTTAGTATTCAGCCCTGCAATGTGTCTAAGAGAAAATTTACAGAATACTTTTATTACCATTGAACAGTCATCAATGCAAGTGCTACCCATTACAAGGATACACATTCCTATAGAAAATCTGGTTTACAAAACTTAAAAACTGCTAAGAAATTAGCAAATAGACTCCCAGACCAAAGGCATCATCTGAAAAAGGATGCCTTCTTTTCGTTCTATGGAAGGAATCCACTCAAGTCAACAAAACTTAG
Organism: Corvus brachyrhynchos; assembly: GCF_000691975.1. Lineage (NCBI taxonomy): Eukaryota > Metazoa > Chordata > Aves > Passeriformes > Corvidae > Corvus > Corvus brachyrhynchos. Next base: position 4,192,942 of record NW_008240122.1, read on the forward strand.
TACAGCAATATGGTTCTGTACATGCCTAACTAGTAATCCAGGGACATGTAATTTATGATCTGTTGGCTATTTCCGTAATGCCAATTCAATTTGTCATGTCTTAGAGCCTGCCCCCAGCTGCCCTCTTCAGGAAACAGTGTGGGAGGAGGGCTCAGAACAGATAAATTGTTCCTGTAATAACAGTCCCCTCTCAGCTCTTCCAATGGTAGTGAAACACCTTGCTCCAACATGAAGGGCTCACGTCTGCTATCCAGAAGGAGAGTGGCTGGGAGCAGCTTGCCTTCCTCACGCAGTTTAACTGATCCACAAAGCTTGTTTCTTTTCTCTCAGCTGTTCTTGAAATAAAAAGCATCAGGAAAAGGCTGCATGACTTGTTCTGAGGGTAACTTGGACCTGGCCAAGAACTTACCTGTGAAGTCCAACAGCAGTTAGCCAGGTTGCTTCAGGAAGCAGTGGGCTTACTGCACATCTTCTGTACATACATGTGAGTAAAACTTTCTGTGTGTGGAGTATGTTCATCATAAAAACAGAGAAAAGAGCTCTCGTGGGGAGTTACTCCTGGCACTAGAGAAGGAAATGTCACCCACTAGGATCTATGTATCAGATGCCATTACTTTAAGGCAGCAGCAGCAGTGACCTGTTTGTGGAATGGCACAGACTGATTCTAGAAAAACACCACCAGCAAACCCAGCAAGAGTCATAAAATCTCAGGGGAAAAAAAGAAAAAAATCTTTCCATTATTCTCATGCTTAAGCAAAAGTTATAAAAATAGTCCGAAGTTGGTGAAAGTGCAGAATGAAATTAGAGGGACACACCTTTAACCACAGACAGAATATTAATCATCAGGAATGGAATTTTCTTCAAAAATTTCTTAGAAACATTGAGAAATCCATCTTATTTACACTGACAAAGGAACATTACACAGCTGACAGAATTTTCTGCTGATGGTCTCAAGTTTTTCAACACAATACTCAGCAGTAATGCGAAAACTGTAGCACTGTCATCCCTTCCCTGTGTCGTATGAGTCAAGACGTATATTTGATGCATCAGAAACCACAAGCAGAAAGCTCTGCTCAGGCTGCAATCTAGCTAGGGTGACAATCTCATAAACTGTGTCTCTGAAAGAAACTTAAGACTGCATGTACACAGTCGGCTAGGGGCTGGATATGCAGAAAAAGAACATGAAAGAGAAAGTGGAAAACCAAAAGAATAGAAAGAGAGGCTTTTCCAAAACATGGAAAGATGTTTTTAAGAATGATTCTAAGGGGCTAAAAAATTAAAATATAGAGCTAGCAAGAATGCAATTTTCCTAGCTTTCATACCTGATATAATTTTCATTACTGATTATAGACAATAATATTATGGAAGAATATGGACAGAATATTATGGACGTTCTTTTCCTTCCCCTCCTACTGTGGAGGATGACAGCAACGCTTTTGCTCTTCTGAGAGTTAGTCACTTAAACAACACTGAATTCTAGACACTAAAGAGAGAATGAGCTTTTAGTTTCTAACCAAGAAAAATAAAGTCCAGAACATTTTTCAAGTAAACATGGCATAACTACTTAACAAAAAACAAATGGTAAAAAGGGATAAATTTTTCAAGTTTCCCCTGAAATCTTTCCTTTTCTCCTTTCCTCGCCCAAGTTTTACAACCTGTTCCACTTAGAAGTACCTATAAAAATACCTTCTAAGAGACAAAGTACATTTGAAAATCCCCTTTCTCAGTGTAAAAATACAAATTACTTATATCGCATTTTTCTAAAATTGCAGTGTTGGCTCAAAGTTTTTAAATATCTGTTTTTCTCTGAAGAATAGCTTTACCCTGGAGAATCACACATAACCTTAAAACCTGACTCTTAATGACTCAGTGAAATACTGTCTTACTGTGTCATTTTTATGTAATTGGAAGTTTAACACAAGAGCCATTTGCTCCAGCTGAGCTAGAGTCGGATGGCAGACTAAACAGAGACTCTGTGATCCAGAGCCATGTAATTACTGGAATAGGAAAATGTTTCACTCACCTTAATAGTATTTCTGAGCAGATGTTAATATCAACTCCTACAAAGCTGACACACTCTTCAACCACACTGTCCAGAGTTGCTTTGAGCAAAGTCTGTGATACATCATGCTGAGAAACAAAAATGGAGATATCTAGTTACTGAAGTATCAAAGTGTACATAAACAGCAACTGCATATAGCACTAACATCAATAAAATAGTTGCTGGAACTTAACATCTTATGTCAGGGTACCAGTTAAAAACATGAATTGTAGAATATATTTTTAGAATGTCCCCAATATCTCTTTGAAACATCTTTGCCATGATACAAATCTCTAGAATAAAGACACACTTCATGTCCCTGTATTTTTAATAACTATTTCCCTGAATCTTGTAAAAACAAAACTTTATTAAAAACACGATTACTCAAAAAGAGGAATGCTTCTGGCCATCCACCATGTCTTGTCTTTAATCTGACATTTATTTACCTATAAAAATCAGTTTATTAAAAATAAAGTAGAGAAGAGATCACAAATGCTGTACTTTTGTACCTGTACACACAGATATTTGCAAAATTGTCCCATTTATTAGCATCACACTACAGTGCAGTTATTATTTACTAAAAGTAAAAGGCAGGTACTGTATGAAGGTGGGCAATACATAAGGTACTTATCAACCCTGTGGCAACAAAATGTTTCAAATTTTGAACAGATATTTCTGGGAAGATTGGCAGGTCCTTGACCAAAGCACCACTAATGGAAATGTTCACAGTGTTTCCCCCCTTCCCCCCTAAAAGAAAAATCAGTCACACTTGTCAAAGTCAAAAGTTCTGAAGCTCTAAGATTTCTTTTCCTCCCAAATGTAGGCATACTTCAGTCTGTAACTGCGAGTTCCCCACACAAGTCCATCAGTGCTTAGAAGTCTGACCGGGAGGGAGAAGCCTCTCTAAATGCAAGAGCTAATTCAATCACTATGTTGGCTTAGCTTCAGGGCTCTTCTGCATCACTCATGTAAATCTGGGTTGATCTGTTGTGGTTTCATGATGCATTCATTTAGGACATCAAGCTGGATCCAAGCCAAGGCACCGAACACTTCATCCATTACTTTGTTTTACGTTCTAAGCCATTCAGATCTTTTAAAGATTTCACGGTTAAATTTAACATGCCAATAGCATCAATCCCAATCTACTAACACTGGTAGATCATCAAGCAGTGGTTAATAACTGAGGCAGTTGTAAAACTTCAGGCAATACATTTCATAACTCCCTATTTCAGGTGATGGTAATGGGATGCATTTTCATGATGTGATACATAATAAAGTTACTTACAAACACAAAGCTCATATACACATGCATAAGTATTGGCATTTGCACAGTCTTGGTCTCATAACCACAAAGCTTGCTTGTACACTTGGCAGATCAAACATCAGTTTCCACTTACTAATGTGTTGCTACTGCAACATAATAGCTTCTTTTTTGAATAAAGAGACAAACAAAAAACCATACCCTTAAAAGAAGTCCTGTGTTTCTTTTTTCTGCTTTACTGAAGATGTAGCTTCTCTTAATGAGGAATATATTCCCTCCTCCTCCTGGCATCAGCCATATAATACACTAGAGCTAGAGGCTTCCAGCTCACATGCACACTCATGCAAGGATGCATTTATATAATGCAGCACAAGAACCAGAATAAAATGTTCAGAAACAACACCCACATCTTCTCTTCTTTGCCAAGTACAGCTGCCAAATACCAAGCTAGGTTTTTCACTAAATGTTGAATTTGAGGTTCATTGGAAGATAAAGATTCTATTTTTTTTTTTTTTTCATTGTGATGAAGAAAGGCAAAAGGAGAAAATAATGCAGAAAAATTTCCTTCTGCTTTTAGGGAAGGCTACTGATTCCAAAGTACTTGCAAGTTGATTATGAAACAGTTTCACAAGTTACATTAATAAGTTCTATTAACTGTAGCAGTTCTTGGCCATCTCTAAAAAAAAAATATCTTGTTCTAAAACATAGAGTCCGTGGCAAAGAGAAGTGCAGACTGCTGCTTCCCCAAGTTTCAGGCTCATTCCTTAAGATGATGATTCTTCAGTAGGAGCAACATGCAGTTACATGATTCAAAACAGTCACTGCCTCCACAATGCCTTACAGCATAGGGTGTAGCAAAGAAGGAAATCCATTGATCTGGCCTAATCTTTCTAAGGAGTTCTTTGGAAGAGACTTGATACAGCACAAGCTTTATTTGCAGCCTGCACAAAGTGAACCTAGATAGTAATTCAGCCAACTAAGCTCCCCATAAATCAAGGAAAGGATATGTCACAATCAAAAGCTAAGCATCCTAAAATATCTCTGCTAGTGGAAGAAATACCAGCGCTCACAGACCTTCAGTTTCAAATGCACCATTGGCATTTATCTAAAGACCTGAGCTTGTGATTCCAATAGTTTGTGTAAAATTCATGAGATACAACATACACATCTTGGAAAAAACTATAGTACTTAACTGTCTCTTTCTCTTTCCAGGAAGACAAAAGATGATCTGCATCTTAACTTTATTTCTGTTTGACAATCATCATTAAAAAAACCAAAACAAGACATGTACAAGTTGTTTTTTATTGCTCCAACACATAAGAGCCATGTGACTTGGAATGGACATCACAGCACGTATGTGAAGGCACAGATAAAGTGAAAAGGCAGATGTGACAGAACAGGATAAGCATAAAACAATCCCTAAGCTACCAGTACCTCACAGAAGTAAGATACATTTAGCGAGTGAATGATGTTAAGTTGTAAAAGCTAGAAAAACCTTCCAGATGGCAAACCTGCCTCCCAAGATGCAGCTACTGACCATCAAAGCTTCCTTTGGCTATAATGAAGAAATTTTTACACCCCTTTTTACACTGAAACAAGGCTTAGAGGAATGTTACATGTTTAGTTTCTAAAAGTAGTTAAAAACTTTATTAACTCAATACCATTGCCAAGACTTCCTACTAAGAGGTTACACTTCAGAAATGTTAGAAGTACAGTGCATTTTCCACTCTCCCAACAGTTCCACTCATCTTCTCAAGTATCAGAGGTTAGATGATGCTATATACTTCTGTGTGCTATTTATATGCACTGGGGTGGTATCAGATGAGTCGGACACTACTAGGAGCATACCTACACCCTGCTCCTCACTCCCTGCAACAGGTTTGTAAGCACAGGAATGCTGAACTGTTGCATTACTGCACCAGAATAAAACCTGCACAAGTAAAGCCCAAGTCCAGAATGCCAGGCTGCTTCCAAAGTGAGGTTATGCAGAACTTGATGTTGCACAGCCTCTCACAACCCCTCCACACACTACTGATCATTGCATCAGCTGATCCCCTGCAAATCCTTCTAAATAGAACACTTGCACATTAGCACTGACTCTGAATACACCCCAATGAATGAGGGTGTCCCTGCTAAAACTGTTCAGGATAGCCTTTAAGCTCAGAGCCAAGCACATTAGGTGCTATCACAGCTATATCTAACGAGTAGAGAGTGTCCTTCGGTACAACTTTCAAACATCCTCTTGAATTTACCACCCAAATATGTCACTAAGGTTTTCCTAAAAGGATACTCAGAAATGGCTGCCATTCAAATATTCGCTGCAATAGTAGATCTGAAGCAGAAGACTTAATTTTATATGGTGATCTCCAAAAGCATTGATACTCCCAATTTATAGAAACTAAGGCCAGCAGAAATAAAGGACTTGCCACAAATTGCAGGATGTCCAGTGCAAATCTGCAAACTTTTGCTTATCATCACTCTCCAGAAAACAAAGCCACCTTGCATCACAGATAGCATTAGCAAAAACTTAGACATTTGGTTTGAGCCTTTTGTGGGGCAGACTATAGAAATTCATCTGTCTCAGAAGTATCAGGAACTGTAACCATATTTTACTATTTGTTTTCTAAGGAGTTACCAAGTGAGCCAGGGAACAAGAGACAGAAAATTAACTGATTAATTGAAACCTCTACAGTAAAGAGCTGTCAATTAGTAAATTAAATTCAAACATTAAATTTCTCTAATATTTTTATAGAGAGTATCCCAAATATAACTTATATACATGAATAAAATCAAAGGCTGCTATTTAGCTCTCTGGTCGTGATTACCACTCAGATTAGACCACAGCAAACTTGTTAAAATTACCAGAAAAAATATTATATCCCAACAACCTAAAAATCAATATAATTTCATTTCATATAATTTGGCACAATTTCATATAATCATGGCACAAAATGTTTACCACTAAAGAATAATGTTTAAGAATACCTGTTTATTATGCACATGATAGTTCTGCTCTATCATTATTTCCCAATACTTCACTTATCTTTTCTTGCCATATGGTATGTGGCAAGGATTGTTGTTTCACTCAGTTTCAAGAGCTACAAACATCCACTGGAAAAAATTAACATTACTAAAAATCTCTCTGTAAAATTAACATTACTAAAAACCTTCAACTGCAACTGAAATCACTTCTGCAGTTTCAAAAACTTGTTGATGTACATAAAAGGAAGGCAGTATTTTAATAGCCTCTCAGCTCAGTTATTTCTAGCAGTACACCAGTACAGACACTGTAAAAATACATTTGTCATCAGCATGGCAAATTTATCAAGTCAAAGAGCCAGTGCTCACACAAAGCCTGGAGGCTGTACTTAGCCAGTGTGTATGAACATAGATGGTGGATCAGCACAGTAACTTTGTCTGAACACTAGATTACCAGTGCTAGACTAGAATGGGCAGCTTTTATATGCAACTGAATTACAACTCCAAGCTCATTACCTCTGACAACTCAAAAAACCCCCACAAAAACAAACCTCCACACAACAACAAAACAAACAAACAAACACAATTATAATGCATTTGGTAACCTTTTCCTGGTTCCCTATAAAATCATAATTTCACAATGATTGCATATGTATCTGAAAGACAAATTCAGCCAGCATAAAATTCTACTGCAACACACAGCAATTCTTAAATGATTATTTTACATTTACAAACATTAGTAGACATAGACACAATCAGCCTGTGCATCATTATTACTTTAAAATGCCCAAGAGCCAAGCAACACAGTCGAGCAGGAATTACTTGTACCCCGCAGAGCCTACAAATGTAGTGCAGACATGACCTAATGATGCTGGTTAGAAAGCAGTGGGGAGGGGATGAGTTCTCAAGTCTGGGCAGCAACCTGCAGGTTCTTGACCCAGGCTCAGCATTACAGTACTATAACAAGATCAACATTCATTCTAAATAAGACTGAGCTGTGTGCCAGACGATCTATTTTGGGTTTTGATCGAGTTATACCTCACTTGTTCTTTGATTGCAAAAGTCAGCCTTCAATGAAGTAAATGCAATTTAACTTTTTTTTCTGTCCAAGTGAGTCCTGAAAGACTTCTAACACTTCATAAAACATTATTTTCTTGGTACCTACTATTAACTTCTGTATCCATGAATTTTAATATTGACATGTGCGACCAGACAACATGCCTCTTGAAAAATATTTTTTTCTTTAAAAAGTGCTATAACTGTGCAAACTGAATTACATTTACTGAAAGAGAAATTAGGTGGGACAACACATCCTAAGCAAAGTTCAAAAAGACATTATTTCACAGAGATTCAATCCATGGCAATGTGTTTCAAAATTTAAAGAATGGAAAAACATTACTAGTGCTGTAACCTATATACAATCAGCTTCATTTCAAATGCTTGTGAAACCACAAAAGCAAAATGCATTCATAACAAACCCTTAAGTACAGCAGGACTAAAGTAACAGAAATAGTTTAAGGAGAAGCACCTTTTCATGTCCAGAATTAGAAAAAAAATTAAAATATACCTTACATGTCAGGTGGAAAAATGGGAAAGTTCAGGATTGGGGTTTTAATCTCTAACATCCTCTGGAAAATCCCTTCCAGTTAGACTCTAAGAAAACAAGCTTATCCCTCTGATGTTTGATAAAAGGATCTAACTTCTTTTAAATTTTGTTTGAAGATTGTTTGTGGTTTTTCCAAATGTTATATTGTTATAGGATATATTATTATCCTGTGTACTTAACTCTGATTCATTTCTTGTTTTAAAAATCCAAATTTTGTTTATTTTAACAGCATATGACTATTACTGAAATATCCCAGGAGAAAGAAATGGATTTAGATTTTCAAAGAAAATGATAAAACAAAACCAAACTCTGTCAGCTCTAACATTTAAAAAATGTAAGGAAACAAAAATGCACCAGTTTATCATGTAAATGCTTTGAGTCACTTGCAAATTGCTGGAATTCATCTTATATTTACTTGTGCTTGTGTCCTAACAGAAGCAGTAATACTGCCAAGCTTGTTACACAAATTCAGCCCCATCACTGACACGTCTATTTCTAAAGTTAGCTTCTGTGACATGAGCAAGTTAGCAGCAAATGATGTGTACCCAAAAACATCTTCCTCTTTCCAGAGCTGCTACAAGTTTTCACCAATGCATATTGTTATGTGACTAAGGAGCAGCAATACAAATTTCAATTATAAGCAACTACATCACTCCTGGAGATTTCAGAGGGACATTTTTGCCAATAAATAGCAAAGGCAATAATCCAAATTACTATAAGTGGAAAGCCTCGCATTTCATTTTCAATCCAAACACATATTTTGGGGCTCTTAAAGCTCTACGAATACAGGGGATATCCTGCAACACTACAGAAAGATAGAGCAAGGTCCATCAGGAGTGGAGTTTAACAGATGCCATGGCTGAAAGGCAACACATTCAGTTGAAGATTTTCCTGAAGGATGAGTCAAGAAAGAAAAGAAAGAGATTGCAGTAATAGAGGGAGAAGATAGAAGTCACAAAGCCCAGCTAGTGTGGTCATCTGTGGGAGTTTTGTTTAGTCTGAAGTCAGTGACCACCCATCGCCCTGCAGCAGACGGGTGAGGAACAGCAGCTCCTGGGTATAGCTCCCACCGGCCTTACTCAGAGCAAAGGGAGTCCCCAGAGGATGTGAGAAGCTTGGCAGGAGGCTACAGAAATACACATGCTTCTTCCAGCTCTACTGAAGACACATTGGGGCTCCTCTCATTCATCTCTAATGAGGAATGTGGTACTTGAAATACTATTAAAAACTATAACAAAACCCACAAATTCATTTAAGGCTATTTTCTATAAAGGAAAGATTAGCATAGTTGATGCATATTTTATTGTACCCTAGAAGTCTAATATAAGAAACTTCTTGTTCTCACTGGCTTTCTCAAATTTAGTACACACACTTAGCACCTTCAATGTCAGGTTACTCAGATCAGCAATGCACTGAGAATATATTTAATACAATGATATATCCCTCATTAGGAAAAAATGTAGACGCGAAACAATGACATTCAGCAGTTTTTTAATCCCACACCCCACAGAAATAGTGATTATATAGAATTAGTCATGATACAATTAAGAAGAAAAGAAAAAATTATCTACGGTGACACCACTTCCTGAAAATGCTTGCTGAAAAAAGCTTTAAGGTAATTCAACTTTCCTCAACCCCCCCTCACCTGGTCTCCACTCTTTTTTTAAGCAGATCAGCTCAAATTAAATATGCTTAAAGAACACTTGCAAATCCTGCTGCTATCTCCCTCTCTTCTATTTGGCTCCTCCTTTACTTTGATCAGACACTCCTTCCCCTTGATCCCCAACCTCTTCCATACCCCAGCTAAAAGCAGAAATGAGCTAGGAATGAAACAGAACACAAGACACTGTCCTGCAGAAGACAGCCAAACCCAAATAAAGCAAGCTTATTTTCTCTGCTTATAAAAAAGCAGAGAAAATAAGTGTGATTGACATATGGCAACTCAAAAAAGTCACTCAGAGTAGTGTTTACTGAACGACCCGTGGAAGACTGAAAGCTGACAGAAAACCAGGAAACATGTGGAAAAACAGAAGTTAGCTCAGTCAGCAGCATTTATGGATTTGACAGGCAGAGTACATAAGCATCCATTGTGTCATTCACATCTTTGATAAATGAAACCAATTTCAGCACCACTCATTACGTATAACAGCAAGGTGTATTTAAAGCAAAAGAATAAGTAAGCAATTGCAAAAAAAAAAATCACCATAATATAGTAAGCTTATGACTTTTCAGATGTGCTCTGCACTAGGCTTAGCAAAATTTGCATTAAGGCATGTATTTAGCACTTTTCTTATTACATACGTGGCACTAACAGTGTTTGCACATAGGAGGTTGAATAGTTGACAGGTCTCAATAACAAATTAGCTTCACTTATGTGTCAGCACTAAAATGTTCTCAATGACAGTTTTTACAAGGGAACAAGAACACAAACATTTCTGTAATTCTCAAAACCAAGCAACGTTTTAGAACCACCATCACCCCTGACAGTATATGATTGTTACTGCTAATGTAATTACCATAATATAAAAACTGAGAAATCAAAATGAATGAGTAGAATGGCATAAACAAGAACAGGGCATGTACTACCCCATACTTGAAAATACCAATTGAGTCCTCTTGCAATAGACACATTTTTACTTAAACAAATAAACCCTCAGCAAGTAGAAGGGAAAAAGCACAAATCAAAGAACACTTATTTTACCAGCATCCCTGACAGAAACTGTGATTTGTGCCCTTATAATATAGTCCTTACTTATATTCAAGATCTGAAAATTCCTTCAGAAGGCTTCTTTAAAACATTTTAAAAATACAGTACTTGCAAATGTGTAAAATAATACATAATTTTGTAGTGCAACAAATTTAGAAAAAATGTTTGGAACAAGTTTTTCTTAGAAATCCTCTAATGTAAAATCTGTAAATAATAATTGCATTACTACTATGGACTTAAAAAGTTTATAAGATATTTACCAAGTTCGAGCTTTTAACTATTGCTTATATGAGTATATTCATTGCAAATCTGTATTCTGATCACAGATCACAGCATCATTCATTTTAAAAACTGACCTCTATTTCCCTGGAAATTTCTTTTATAATTGATCTAAAACTTAAATAAAGTTTTAGGCAAGCTTGGAGAAACATAAAAATAAAATTAGAAAGAAAGTATTTGAAAAATTAAGACCTAAGACTTCAGAAACTCCTAAAAACATCATTTTAAAATCAGGTATGATTATGAATTCTAATTATAAAAACATTTTGTCCAAAAAGCAACTACTGGCTCAGTTTTAATAATGTTTGTAACTAGGGGGAATAGAGTTCTCTATTTGTACAAACATTTACAACTCCAAGCTGGTATATCACTGAGCAAGAAGGGAACTAAAACCACCTCTGATTTTGCAGCACTTATGTCTGCCTTTCACCATCTGCCGATGACTTATGACTTCCAGAATCAAGGCTCCATTGAAATCACTGGCTGATGTCCCTTTACACTAATTAAGGACAGAAGTTAAGTAGCAGTTTTGTCTGTTGCTTTGCAGGACTGGGAGTTAAGAGATGAGGTAGCAGATGGATCAAACAAATATTAGGCTTGTTCAATGTGTGTGAGCTTTAGCAAATTATTAGTTACACTAAAATAATCCAGAATTTTTAAATATGAAAAAATAAATTATTATTGGGTGTTCTTTTCTGTAGAGAATTTGTATTTTAAGAACACTGAAAGACAATTGTTCTAAATAACTTAGATTAGGGCACCAAGCTTTCAATGAATCCTCATACAAGTTAGCAGCTGCTCTGATAGGAAATTAGACAACTGAGACACCTTGGATCAGCTATGGCCAATCTTCCTCTTCTGGAACACACAAAGATTGGCAAAGAAGCTCAAGTGCAAGTCTACTGAGGTCTAAAGCATATGGCTGGCTAAGCTGGTACAAAGAGTGGAGCTAATCCAAATAATGTTGTGATGGGGTAGGCAGCTCTGCCTGGAGAGTCCTCATCAGCTCTGGCCCAAGCAACTCCACCCCTTGCCTGCAAAAGGAGGCTACATGGACAGCTAATGCCATACCCAAACTGCAAATTTATCTCAGACTGAGATGTAACCGAGGATGCAAGTCTCGGCCACACAAAGATTTGGTGTGTACCACCTGAGGTTCAAAGGCAATTCCTGCATCCAAAGACAATCCCCCAAATACACCCTTCTGTGGTAGACAGACCAGAAATAATTAGCTTTTCATACGATTGCAAAAAACAAGGAGAAGTTCAAGGAAGACAAAAATATGAAGGTCCATTAGAGGAAAAGTTTAAGAAAACCACTGTTTTTTACTCTTTAAAAACACAGGCTGTCAAGAATGTGAAGAGGAAAACGTAGCTCCTAAGAGTCTAGAAAATCTACATGTTAGAGTAGTGCATTCTCAAAAACTCCGAAGTCACTTCATAAAACATGAGCAGTGCTCAACTTCTTCCAAACTTTCAGCAGCAGAAAATGCATAGCTGGTACTGCAGAGATACAAAGTGGTGACTTTTGGTTTTGGTGTACTTTACTCAGACTACTTTGACCTGTAGGTGACAGAACTTCTGGGAGATATTTGCTTACAGAAACAGTTCTGGTTTTGCTAGGCTATTCTAAAATTAGAATAGTAATAACCTCCCCTGCCTCAGTCACATACATATTGCAGAAACCTTTAAACTTCACACTGCTTCAATATACGTACCTGAAAACAGTCCCAGTCTCACAGATGACAAATCAAACCCACAAGAACTTAGTGATTTCTCTTAAACTAAAAAAGAAGTAAATGAACCAGAAAGGATCACAATTCTTCATTTCCTGACTACAACCCAAGCACCATTACCCAGAAATGAACAGTACACATTAAGCTTCTCCAATATTTTATGATGTTCATGCATTGATAGCCGTGTTTGCTGATTGACTGACCCAGAGACAGCTTATGAATATTTTTATATATTTGCTTTCAGCTGTCCATGTATCAATACAAAACAATTAAAACACAGCTTCTAAAGTAAAGGGTATTTAGAGCTAACAACCACTTCTCATTAAACCATTGTCTTATTTATTACAGCCGGAATAGAAAAAGTGCTGTAACTGAACCCATTATATCCTCTTCCAGAGGAAGTGCTGACATCAGTTCACTGATAAAAATTGGGCTGCCCTCTTTCATAAGTTATTTTCAAATAGGAATCAAGATTTGGATGCAACTAGGCTGTCCCCTCAGACTAACAGATTTAAGGTCTGGACAAGAAGTCGGAAAGTGAAACGATTTAATACTCAATCAAATCTCAGCAGTGGGAAAGGTGACTTCAAAAACTGATTCCCAAGTTGTCCTGTTGCTCTTAACTGCTAGCAACATCAACTGGACCACCTCACATCTACAACCAAATAGGACAAATGCCTCCAACACTGTTTCAGTCAAGTATATTCCTAAGATACTGTCTTTGTAAAACAAGGTACGTGCTTGTACTTTGATTTGGGGGTTGGTGGGTTTTTTGTTTGTTTGTTGCTGCTGTTTTGTTTTGGTTTTTTTCTCTCCTTTTAAGTTAGGTAGGATTCATGAGGAAATATATCTAAGAGAGAACTATAAACAAACATCTAAGTGGTTCAAGTTATTTGTGTAGCAAAGACCTCTACGTATGAGGCACAGAAACCTGGTCCAAAGTACACTGAAAAACAAATAAGTTAGGAAAATGAAAGAGAGCATTGCACATAGATTCACACAGATGATGTCATGTCATATGAGAGAAATAATTACTTCCTCTTGAAAATGTTTCTCAACCAAAACTGCTTCTAGCCACAGCAGCCATTTTGAAATTTATACTTGGAACAAACAAGAAGCTACAGCTGATGTTCTTTATAATGGCTTATGCACAGATATGTTCTTTAAGTACTCTCAGTCTTCTCCATCATTCAACTGTGCTAAAATACACATTTCTTCCATCTGAAATTCTGTCTTTAAGACATAGTCAGTGAAAGAGTTCTCTTGGAAAGCTGCAGCTTTAAACACTTCTATAGCTACTAACACAAAACAAGCACAAATTCATCAGAAAGTCTGCTGTGCAAAACTTATTACACAGCAGCCTGAAATTTCAGCAACGAAATTCCTTAGTCACATACAAGAGTGTTGCAATACAGCCCAGTTTCAGCCTACTGTCTCTTCAGATACCAGACATCTAAATCCACGCTACCATTTTCAGAAGACTATTGCATTTGCCTACAATTTACTCTTATTTTCAACTGGTTCAAAGATTTCATAAAGCATTCATATCTTTAAGGAGTTAATATATTAATCTATTTTCTATTTGTCCTAGTTATGGGACATTTTATGACTGCAAGAAAAACAGGCAAAAAAACTACTCATGGAAAAAAACACATTCTGAAAGGTATCTCAAACTCAGGATGCAGACACTCCAAGATATAGATGCCTTAGCAAATTTCTTCCCAAAGCCCTGAAAAACTAATCCCAACAACACATTAAGATAAGCCATTTACTTGGGACACTAGCTTTTCAGAAAAGATTGTGGAAGAAGCATAATGCCTTCCTAAATAGAGCTCGGAAATTATATGGTACCTAATAATAGCAATGTTGGATCAGATCTCAGGATGTGATAAAAGAGAAAGACAGTCTAATGACATGCACACAGAGGGAAGGAATGCTATGAAAATAAAGAGCATGGACTATTATGCACGCAGTTCAAGCCAATAGATGTACCATTACCCTTCTTATCCATACTTACAAGATCATTCAGCAAAATGCCTGGGTTCTGTAACAGCACTACTCAGAACAAAGTACTTCTAACAATGGCCCTCGGGTAAGTAAGGAAAAGCTATGGCAGGACCAGATTTACCTGAGATATCCCTCACATATTCATTCATTGTAACATATATACATAACATCCATCAACACAGCTTTACTACAGCACCGTAGAGAGAAGCAGTTGTAGAGGCAGAAGCTCCTGCCAACTTACACTTTCTAAGACGACAACACTGAGAGCATGATCAGGAACACTGCTTTAGAACAGCTTTAATTAAGATTAAAAGTAGACTTTATCTATAATTTAGTAATAAAAGGATTTGTCACTGACCTCTTTCACTGAAGAGAAAGAAATTTAAGAAGACGTAAGAAAAATAACATTTCCTTAACTTCTCCCCTCCAGTTCATTATATCCATCAGACAAATTAAAATAAAATGAAGGACAATCATACAGCAGGAGTAAAGGCTGGAGAAAAAATACTCAAACAGATGGGGAGGGGTTTAATATTTACAAAGATTGTCCAGATTATCAACCCACCTGCTCTGAGGCTTTGTGATGTCTAAATTTATGCTAATCTTAAGAGAGTAAACAGGTATAAGAATTTTCATTCACTGCATGTTTCTGTTGAGGAAGTAAAATTGAAATAAAGTATCATTATCACTTAAAAAAATTAATTAGCAGGAGAGAAAAAAAAAAAAAAGAAGTATTAAAAGGCTACTTAATTCCTGGCTTTGTGATGTCTAAATTTATGCTAATCTTAAGAGAGTAAACAGGTATAAGAATTTTCATTCACTGCATGTTTCTGTTGAGGAAGTAAAATTGAAATAAAGTATCATTATCACTTAAAAAAATTAATTAGCAGGAAAAAAAAAAAAAAAAAAAGAAGTATTACAAGGCTACTTAATTCCTCTGCCCAGATAAATGTGTCAACCCTGGAAAGAGTCCAGGTTCACCAAAGAATTTTTATTTTGCTCTGTAATAATAACAGAGAGTACTTAAACCACTACAAATAAGAACAACACTTCTTCTTGTAAAACAAGTGAGTTTTAAGACCCTAAATGTATGCTTACCTGGTTGAAATTAATATTTTTCATTAAAATGTTGACTTGCAAGCCAAGATTTCTGTGATTGCAAATCACTAGTGTTTCAGTCCTTAATTTGATAACCATTCTGCCTTAACATACCCTTCTTTAAAAAAAAGATGGCACATGAAATGACCATACACATTACTGAAAATTTACCACAGATTGCTAAAGAAGGAATACCAGAGAAAGTTACCACTGAATATGTAATTAAAAAAAAAAAAAAAAATCTATTTTGAATGTTAAGTCCTATTACCGAGGAGTTATAAGAAAAATCCAACCTGTGTTACTATGCATGGGAATAGTGTGAAGCAGCTGCACTTTGGTTAGTCTCACCTGTTCTCTTTATCCTCCTAATTACTTTTACATGAAAAACGTTTATTGCAATCAGTAACGCATGAAAAGAATGTATTCCTATAGCAAATGACATGGCAGACAGCATTTCAAAAGGGTAATCACGTTCCACTGCATCCAATGGGACAGCAGCCATTTACCTGTAGCCCCTGTACTTCCAAGTGCAGTTCAAGGTCCCAGTACTTCCCCCTGCATTTTGCACCGTTTGGGTCCAACTTCACAATAGCTCAACTTTCCTTTGAAGCACTGCCACGTCGGGGCTGTTTAAGAATGAAATCTGCTTGCCCTTAGGGCTTGATAGTTAAAGGGCAAAATCCTGGCTCCATTTGAAGTCAGTGGGCAGTTTGCCATTTAATTCAATTGGTCTACTATTTCACAGTGACCTTAAGGGTATAGCAAAAAGCTTGTACCAATGTATCCTGCCTTTGCTTGCAGGAATAGTGGTGGCATGTATTAGCTCCTAACAGTAACGTCTGGGTGGCAACTAAAATGCTTTTACTTTGAAAGTTCACATGAAGCTCACAAGCATTCATACAAAATTATGGAACAGAACTGTAAACACTGGTTCATCAACAAAGTTTATCTTCTGGTTGGGGCTCAAAAATTCATTTCAAAATTTAGAAACTACAGAACAGACACTTAAGAAAACATTCACTTTCACTTAGTCATTTTAGATCATTTTAAAGAAAAGGATGAAGCAAATAATATTTCATTTCACTGCAAGAAGTCCCATGGTTTTTAATATTAACCAAAATGTGGCTGTACCAGTGCTAGATCACAAACATCCCAGGAGAGATAAGCAGGACGTATTTCACATTATCACCTCAGCATCCTAAACAAACTGCACTGGCATAGGGGTTGGATGAGTATATCAATTTGTGTATCACCATGAGCAGGTGCAAATCTATAGGGAAGGTTTTATAAAAGCAATTAAGCAGTTAGGAGAACAGTTGATCAGAAATTCTAACTACTGTATATAGAAAATAATATTTTTTTAATCTATCAGCAGCTCAACAATTTACAACTACTTGTAATCAATTGCACTGTTACTCCTGTCTTTAGAAAACAAGATTTAAATGCTCCCAAATACAAATCACACAAGTTTACTCTTACAGGACAGTACAGATAACCTGTGGAAAACCTCAAATATTTTCCCATGTTTTACTTCTCACACTCAAGTAAAACCATCCATCCAGTGACATATCCGGGATGCTTGGATCTCTACTTTCTTCAATTCCCTTACATAAATAGTAATCTCTTTCAAAGTTAAAAATACTCCTCTTCCTTCTCAGCTAATGTATATGGGGACTTTATATCCTTATTTAGAAGCCTGGCAAGAAACACACAGGGAAACTGATTTTGCATAATGTCTCTCTCTTTCCCACTTTCAACATTCTGGCACAAAATTAAAGACCAACTCAGCAAAGTCGACAGCCGAATATTTGTGCTATGCACTGCTTTCTCAGTTTTTGACCAGAAATCACATCAGTAATCAATGCTCAGAAAAATTGTTAATACCATAAGCTTTCCCTCATACCCAAAATTTCAAAAATAAATAATAATAAAAAAGGCTGCAGTTAGTAATTTTTATCTTAAGACAGACACTGTACTATTTGTACAGTCATTAAAAAACATTTTCCACTTATTTTCGTAATGTAAAATGAAAATATATTCCATCGCTGAAATTATAACACAACCTACCTTCTCCTAGCAAGCCCAGGAGAGAGAGAAAGGCGAATGCCAATTAACCCAATTACTGACAGAGAAGCTATCAGGATGAGTACTTATCAGGTCAGGTTCAAAAACACATCAGAAGCAACAGTGTTAAAAAAACAGAAAAGAAAAATGAAAGAAGAAAAAAGCTCGCACTCCCTGTGCTGAGTAGCACTATTAAATTCAGATGCAGGGTTGTGTTTAGGTTGGACAGGCCCCAATAGTAGAACAAAGTCAGTCTGTCTTAGTACCATAACCAAATTCTACAAGTTAACAGCTTTTCATGAAAAGCTGCCATTTCAAAATGTCAATCAAACCTGAATGTAAGTGGGAACTCCTGCAGAAATAACCAGCTGCAGGTTTGAAAAACATTTTTCACTGAAAGTGGAAACACAAAAGATGTTTGAATGAGATCTCTTTTCATTCCTGTAACAGTAGACGGTCATTTTCACAACATCAAGGACAAAAACACAAGACAAAATTGCAAATAATGTCTTGAAAGAACCATTTGCAGGGGTGATGAATGATTCAAGCTACAAATGACAGAATTATTGGCAAATGGAAACTCATTAATATGAAAAAGCCTCTCTTATAAGACTGCAGTTTGTCTCCACTTTTCTCATTGTATCTGAATGATTAGGTTTTATGTATTAATTTCATTACATGTTTAATATTGGCTTTCTCACCTTGAGGCAGCAGCTTGCACTAAGATCATCCGATTTGCAACACAAGTCTTTTTGGGGGTTTAGGTGTTTAGTAAACAATTGTAATGCTTTCAGTTAATAAAAATGCACATTCTTACAGAGCAAAGTTAAAACTTAAGATCTACCCACAGAGAGAACACAAGTTTTCCAATTCAGTTCTGGACATCCAAACATAAATAAGTCACATTTATTCAATAAACCAAGGGAAAAATATTATTTACACAAGTGTACATTATAATGGAAAAGCAGCTTATCAACACCACTTTGGCCACATTCTCCTTTCTAAAGAACATGGCATGAACAAAGCCATTTTCTCTACCATCCAAAAGATGCATACCATATCTGAAAATGAATTTGCTGTCCAAATATAGGCATCATCAATTTCTTATTCAACAACTGGACTGATATAGTAGTGATTTGTTTCACAAATCTCCACATTCAATGCCATGAAACAAATTTAGTCAACAGGGAGGCTTAGTGAAAAGTTAAACCAGTATATAAGATTCCCCTCTCCAAAAGGTAACACCTGCACTGTATCATTGCCCATTTTTCTTATTATAAACAAGTAATAAAAGAATAAATTGCACGGTAGAGGAACACCTCAGCATGTCTCAGAGTATAATCATAGACATAGTGACCTATACATATTTACCTCCTTCCAGCGTGACTATCAGTATGACCATCGCACAAATTGAGAAAATGTTAACTTTTCAAGTGACAACACCTTTACCTTAAGTTACATTTTTCACCAAACTGAAAACACATTTACAAGTTACATAAAAATCACAAATGAGGCTGTGATGAAACAGCATAGTTATATTAAATGTTAATTGAGCATACTTAAGAGTTTGAAGAGTTGGAAATAACATCATTCTTCAGCAGCATTCAATGAAAAATAAGATGCTACACAAGATAAACTGAAACAACTTATCATTATAACCTTACTGTACTATCAGTTACATCATCCAATTTCACACTACAGCACTGTTTTCTATAGAATACAATAATTTCTGATATCCCAAATCAATCTTCATATCACATCAAGAAGCATTTCTCTAGCTGCAGGCTGCAGCGCACTATCTTAGTTACCTTAGAATTTTTCCTTACACTCAAAAGTTCACTTCAGTAGAACCACAACAGAAATTTATCAATACTGCTCCCAACAACAACACAAAAATACAGTGAGATTTTTCATCACTAAGTCTTGTTCTTACCACTTTGTGTTACCAGCATTTCTTTTTAAGTAAGCTGGAGTATATATGCTCTACTCTGAGGTTTTGGGGTGAATAATTAGCTATATGAAGAAAGAGTTGAAACAAGATTAACTTGATCATAAAATGCTGCTACCAAGCCATTTAAAAACGGAGACAGAAAAAATAAAAGAAGGAAAGAAACAAACTGTGCCAGACCTAGTGCCTTAGCAAGCAGAATGTTTTTGAAAATTCTCAAAAGCATTTACTATTTACTTCAGGAAACAGCTTACAAGTCAAAACACGCTGGAGATTTTTTCATTTTGTTTTGCTTTTGGCTGCCAATTGTTAGTCAAGATTACTATTCATTTTACAGGAGTGTTAAGAATGCAAATGGTTAACAGTAGTATAAACTATATACTTGGTTTAAGTTTGAGTGTCTCAAACTATTACACACTGCATTCATCTGCATTCCCTGTTTATGGGAATGAAATATGTAGTCATTTGAAGTCCACAATATGTATACTGTGTTTGTAATAACTGCAGATTTTACAAGCACATTATTCTTTCCATTAGGATTAAAACCTCACCGAATAGCAATTTGTGAAAGAATTCTAGCAGGGCCCTGAGCCCAGAACTCTGACCTCTGATGAGATGCTTGGCAGCAACAAACTCTAGGTCTAAGCAAAACATCTGGTTTGAGTTAGACTTCCTGAAAAAATAGCCCCTGTACTGGGGAAACTGGTATTCACTCAGCTTTGTCTATACACTTTGACTGACTGCAACACTGCTGCAGGGGGGGTGTGAGGAAGAGAAAAAAAAATGCTTTGCCAGAATGCATGTCAATCACTGCAGACTTCTTGGTGGCCCCCGAAGAGCCAGGCACTTACACTAGGAGACACTGTACACGTTTGTTCAAGCTTCTTGGGATTTTTGCTATTGTACTTCACAACTCAATGGCTTTTTTCAGAATTAGTGCCAACTCTGAATTATCTAATCCAAAACTAGTCGAGCTCAAAATATAAATTTCGCCTGAAAAAATAGTTTCTGCAGATTCTTTTTAAACAATAATTGTTTTATCATCATTTCTCTTACAAATTTAGACAATCACTGTCATCGTAAAATGAATGAGGATATTCCCAACAAAAACATAAACTCTCACTGCCAAGAAATTTGTAAGAACAGCAACAGCTTTTGGTTGGCTCCCAAGATTTTTCATAGGCAACACATTGTTACATGCAGTACACAGAGATAAGAGTAGGACAGAAGGGTAACTAAAGAGAATGCTGATATAGTGGGGTGGGTGTTCTGAGCCTCCAGCTCATACCTGTAATCAGCAAAAGCTCCAGCAAGAAGGATAAGAAAAGGATAGAGCTGGTTCTTGTGTCTCATTTTCCTGAGATGGGAAGTACACCGTATCGCAGGGTAGGTGAAAATGAAGAAATGCACAAGTGCAGGCTTGGCTAGAGTTGCACTTTGTTCAAGCTGGCAGCCCTGGTAAGAAGCACAAGAACAGCTTGGCACGGTGGGTAGGGCACAGCTTCACTTATAGATGTGACTGTCAAGAAGTATGTGGCCAAATTCAATTCACCAGACTTTTTTTTGCAGGACACTTCATATTTTTAAGTATCATAGAGAAGTCTTTTTAAAGTAGCTTAGCCATAATAATGAAACAGATAGCAGTAGTTATTGAGACCTGTTACATTAATAAGCAGTATTAAATGTCTTATATAGGCTAGGAAAGCTCAAGATAATTGAATTTGAAAGCAACAGATAGAGAATTTAATGGAGATCTCTGTCAACACATTCATCAATGCTGCATATAAATGCATGTATGTATAAGAGATGTGTGATAAAATTTATCTATGCACAACTTTGCTATGCACAGATAAAATTACCTTTGCTAGCACTATTAGGAGGACCCATTTCTAGAAGTTAAATACTTTTTCTGTACACTCTCTACTTCATAAAATGTATTATGGTGAAAAAAGCATCTGAAAAATTATTTTTGTCTATCTACTTCTCTATTTTATACAAGTCTATCATACAATTGTATATTGTTAATGTGCTCATAGTTTATTTTCTTCCTGTGATTGCTAATGCAATAATATTTTTATGCCTGTTCTAGCAGTAACTTTACACTGGAATTAAATGTCAATTTTTACTTTCCACCTCCAAAATTCTAAATTAAATGCCACTGATACCGACCCCCTGCGTTCAGGCAAAATGCAGCCACCAACTCACAAAGGGACATTTATAAAATAAGCCTTGCTTGTTTGAACTGCAACACTGCCATCACTGGAGTTTCAGCTGGGAGACTTAAATAAATAAAAATAAACCAAAGTAATAAACACCATGTTTTATGAAGTTGCACAGAACAAAAAAAAAAAAGAAAAGAGGAAAAAAAAAAGAAAAAGAAAGAGGTTCTCCTGGCAAACTTGAAAGATTAGACTTAAAAGCTGCCTCTCATTCTGGAAGACTTCTGGCCCATGCCACTCAATGCCATTTCTGAAGGACAGTCAGCTGTGGGCCCCAAGGCCACCCACACATGTGCCTGTGATGCCCTTTGGTGCTGCAATGAGATGCCCTTCTGTACATGACTATAGAGAAAACAACATTCCAAAGGAAGGCAACTTAGGAAATTTCTGAGTGCAGCAGGAGTAATGAATCTTACAAATACCTCAAGCAGTACAAGGCATGTTGAAAACCAGAGCTTCTTAGCCCAAGGCCTTCTAATGTATAGTCATGTTCTCCGAGGAGCTAAATTTTTCTACTACTGATGGTGTTCCAGCGGCCCTGTTATCCAAATGCATGATATGAAACACTTTTTTTGCTTTTGAAGAAATAAATCACATATGTCCATAGACTTTTGTTTTCTGGAAGACTGAATATAATTTTAGAATCATCATCATCAGCTGGTTGACAGCAATAAAGACAACATTCACTTTAAATAACCCTGAATTATATACAGTTGAGTAAATTTGAATTTGTTTTGCTTTAAGGTCTTCCAAAGTTGAAGCCAACATGCTGAACAAAAATATTAAACTATCTATAACCCTGTGTCAACATATGATGCTACTGGGAATGGTAAGTGAATTAATTTTCCAAGGAAAATTAATTACTTATGACTTACAGTTGTAAAAGCAAACAACGTAACTCTGGATTAGGGCACATTTAATTTCTGTTTGGAGTAGTGATTAAATTAATTTCATATAATTCATGGTATGTAATGGAAAGCAGAACAAAGATGAAATCTTAGACAATGACTGACACAGAAAAAAGTGTATATTTATGTTCCTGATACAAAAATAAAGGTCACAGATATTAATCACTGTCTAGTGAAACATGATTTTAGTTTCTAAAATGATTTTTTTCAAAACTGTTTGTTAGGATAAGTGTTATTAGCAAGATAAAAATCTAAAAAGCAACAAATTACAAAACAACAGAGAAATCTTGCATGCTACATTGTCTCAGTGAAAAAAGACTACAGTTTTCAGTGATGTCTATTGAAAGACATAACTGTCCCAAAATTATTGTGAGGAACAGTAACATTAACTTGAGTTCCTCCTACACTAATTTAAGTTCATCTTACTTCGAGAGAGAGGAAAAATTTGATCACAGTTCCAATATTAAAACAAATATGTACATTAAGATATTGTATTAATTTTATCAGTTACTTACACTTTATAGTAAATAGTTAATGAGAAAAATAAATTCATAGCGTAAGTAAACATATAAAAGAATTCCTGCAGCATTCCATAATTTGATATTTGTTCAAACTATGTAAAAATAATTATTTTATGTATTTCATTGCAAAACATCAAGTTCTTACTTTACTAAATGCCAACCAATAAAACTGTACATATTAGCAAACCATTTATGGGTTTAAAATATCATAGGAATTTTAATTGCCACTTCTGGTCTCCTACTGAACGAAAGCACAAATTTATTGCTGATTTCAGATTTTTGGATATCAAATCAACAGCTGCTGTGCTATGAACTCACATGGAATCACTCAAAAGTACAACAGTATTTTTCCTTATGAGTCAAATGAATATACTGTTAATTCATGAAACCAAAACAACAGATGCAACAGATGACCACTGCACAGCAAGCAGTGACTATGGAATTCCACCAACAAATAATATTTACATTTGCGATGTTTAAACTGGCCCCCCACACACATTCAAAGCAAGTGATTCACATCCCTACTGCCACTTTTACCTGCCTTTAGACACTAAAGGGATGTTTTTACTACAGTAATCGTTTGAACAATTTTATCATTATAATATTTACATTAAAATCTGACTAGAATTCATAATATAGCATCTTAGAAATTAACTTACTTCACATAAAAGATGACTGAGCCTGAAACACAAATTCACAAACACAAATAGCTCATAATGGGTACAAGTAATGCCATAAGTAATCTGCAGCTCTCTGGCTGTTTTTTACTGTAATATTGTTAAGACTGTCTCAAAAATGCAAAGAACTTTAGTTATGAAAATTTAACTGAAGCCTAGATGAAAGGAGCTGAACAATTTTTCAGTGCTAAACTTGTGTATTGTCACTTAAGGTTATTAAACACTTGAAATGTAAACAGGAAACCCAGCAGCATCTCTCACATTTCAGAAGCTGTTCAATCAAAATACTTTTACAAAGACAGGCTTTATCATCCTCGTTTCTATTTCAGCTTTTAGTCAACCAAGTGTTTCCAATGCAATGCATAGAGAAGCCACATCAAGCCTATTTGCAGGATCCCAGCCTCACAACTCCCATTTTGCTCCTCTTGCCACTTGGCTCCCCCATCAGAACAGTCTTTCAAAAAGTTTAATCTGCCTGGATGGATCTTCATTCAGGTCACCTGCCTATGTTAGAATTAGCTCTGCCCAAGCACATTTACAAAACAGAAGGGGGGGAAAAAAAATCAAACTGAAATATTAAACAGGTTTGCAGACAGGGTACCCTAAATCTGGACAATCCTGCTCACAACTTTCTATCTGATTTTATGATGGTCTGGAAGTAAACAACCTTTACATCTATTTTTCATGAACAATAACACATCACTTTAACCCAATTACAGCACGAATCACAAGTCTGTTCTCATATGGTGACAAAAAACTTCCTAACAAACTTCTGCCAAGAGAACTGGTAATTAAGAAATCAGAAACAAACTGACAGGGAGGGCAAATCTGTCCAGCAGCTGTTTCCTATCAACACCGTTAGATCATCCCACCTCAGTACACCAACACTTCTGGGGCTTCCCTACTTTTCCTACAACCTCAGCAGCTCTGTAAAAGCCCCCATATGCAGGTACAAACTCTCTAACAATAAATAGCAGCAGTGTGACAAGGGGATTATTAGTAGCAATGTCTAAAATTTACCTGCAGTTCAAGTTGCTTACAAAGGCACATCTCTGACAAGTTTTCAAATGATGTCTACAGTGCATTTTTGGTGACAGCAGCAAAAAGAGATGCAGTCCACGGGCAGCTTCATGAGTGACATGTGCAGATGGGGTGATACCGTGCTCTTGCACTCTTTGTAAATACACATGCACACATTTTCCTTCCTTTCCTTAAAGGGGCAGCATCTCACCTCACTGAGCTGGCATGTTTTCCTGGAGATGCCAGTAAATACATACAGTGTACTAACTAAAATAACTAATAACACAACAGTTATTTCTTTCTATATGCCTTTGTTTTGTTGCAAATGGCTGTAATAGACTAGCAAAAGTTTATCGTGCTTTGCTGGCAGAACATTTGACTTCTCTTTGCCAGCCAGAGAATAGGTAGATGCAACCAGAGAAACTGCCAAGTTACGGGATATATAAACCACTCCTGGTAGTCAGCAGAACTGCTGCTGAAGATTAAATTACACAAACTTGCCAGAGGTGTAACTTACTTGGAAAGCATTCTTAAGTTTTGTGCACCTACTTCGGTGGGGCGGGGAAGCATCCAAAACATTATGGGGTTATTACCACTCCCTGGAAAAGCTGTCTGCAAAGACTTTGCTCCCATTGGACGTCAGATGGCTTGGTTCACAGAGCTTTACTTTTCAAAATGAAAAGCTCATAATTTACCCTAAAAATGATGTTGAGAAAAAGCACATATGATTTCTGCTTGCTTTCCTCACAGAGCTAATATTTCACCACTGCTCCAGGACAATTAAGGATTCCATAACTTGCTCAGTGCTGAAAATCGTGTATTAAGCACAAACATATTCACCAGTCTACATATCCATTTAAGTAAATAAATAAATACACCTTTTTCCTTACTGAAAAGATACTGGGTTTTTGGACTGCTCTTAATATTTTATACGTACAGCCACCACAGCCTGTCCCTCAAAAAGTTTTTGTAAACCTTAAAATCTTGAGTACTTCTCTCCCTTTTCCACAAATTCCAAGGTAAGCAATCCCTTGCAGTATGCAGCAAAAACATTCAGCGACAATAATCTCTTTGCAGGAGACTACAGGTTCACAGGAGAGGTTTAAGTTTCCTTTATTGAGGAGCAGAGCTAAGAGCACAGTGAAATACTATCCTGCATGTCTCTGTCTTTAAAGTCCCAGTGAGTTTATTCAGAGATGAGATTCAATACAGAAGCAGCCCAGAATTTGTCCAGTTACTATTTTTTTTTTTTGATTTACAATAATGGCAACATATCCTTTAGCCTATTTTTGAAATGTATATAAGTATAGCCAGTTTCTTTCATTTCAGACAGATTCCAGTTCATCAGCATATCTCCTTTTATTAGGCTTTTCAACTTAAGGTATATCCATAATCACCAGTTCCCATATAGTGCCAAAAAGGAGTGATTTACATTTATTACTAAGTTGTTTGATTACTGCAAGATACACAGAACTGAGTATTGGTATTCTCACCCTTAGACTTTGCTTTGTTTAAGCAAAGGTTCTTTGCAGGCAACCACTTCAGCTTAAGTACAGAAAACCATAAGCTCACGCAATTCCGATTTTATCCAAGGAGGTTCGGTTCTTTGCTGAACTGTGCATGTATACTCAGTGTAGTAACACTGAAGGAACGCTCAAACCTTTTGTAGACAGGCTGCTCAATGTTCGACGTTGAAACCTGCAACCTACAATTCTGACCAGCAAACAACA
>NW_008240122.1:4219752-4231126 GCF_000691975.1 Corvus brachyrhynchos
TCCACAGGAGCTACGTGAATCACACAAAACAAAGCACTGCTCACCTCATCAGACATCCCATTTTCTTAATCAAAAAATGTAAGTTGAGAACCCACACAAACTTGTTTTAATAAGCTCAATGCAGCAAGCTCGAGTTTAAGGCTGTTTTGACAAACTCACCTCAGAGATTTAAAAAAAGACACTCTTGCACATCATGTCATCATATTCTCACATCATACATGAGCGATTCTTCTATGCTATCCAAGTAACACACCTAACTACTCATATACCCTATGGGTCAATAAAAAAAAAAAAAAAAAAAGAAGAGAAAAAAACTAAACTACTGAAATATTCAGTGAAAAACACACTCTCCTGACTGAAAAAAGTCAGCTCCAGTACTTTGCTCCACACTATTAAATAAAAGCATACTACGTGAAGGAGATATAACCAAAAGCAGATACCAAGAAGGATACAAAGTCTTATATATTTTATCACTAAAAACTGTGTATCTATTCTAAGGAAAAAAAAAGATAAAGGTTTTCTTAAACTAAACACTGATTTTTTGTGATGGCCAATGTTTAGATTCTGACAACCCATTAGCATTCACTACTTCACAGATTTTTGTCAGAAGCTTCCTTTTAAACACAAATTTTCAGGTTTCCATTACTAGAGAAGCAATAACAACATTTGCTTTATCCAAAGGAAGCTACTGAGTTCTGTTTGCTGGGGTTTTGTAAGAACAGGCTAACAAATACCAGCAGTGCAAGGGACAAGCCAGGTTCTGTTGCAGCAAAGACAATAGAAATAATGCTGGCTTGTTCAGCCCACAGCTGAATCAGGCTGACCCAATTATACATGGTCATACTCTCACACTTAGAGATATCCCTGAGGTTTGCCCCTTTCGTCCCTGCATTTCTAAAATGTTGCTATAGTTCAGCTCTCAGATTATCTCCATTGCATTAAATATACAGTCAGATTGTCTCAGGTAAATAATATGCATGATGGGTGTTCACCAGCGTAATGAAATTTTAAATTGTACTCTTGTCAAAAGTGAGGTTAACACCACACCTTCCTAATAGCTCTTTCTAATAGCCCTCCTGTTGCAGAGGGACCAGCTGGACTCAGCAGTGATGATGCCATCCACAGAGATCTTTTGAGAGGGGAAGATGACTGAAGAATGCACCAGACTAGAAGGGCTACATGCAATTTCAGCCACATGCAGGAGAGGCCAGTAACACCCTTCCTCTCTATCAGTTGCCCCTCACTGGCACTGAGACCAGGAAGACAGGACCCAGGCAAGGCTGGCCTGCAACAGCAGACAGCATTCTACACAGCCTTCTAGGAGAAAGAAAAAAGCTCCTTCCATTCCAACTGAGAAACAACCTCCAGTGAGGTGTCTCACTATTAACTAGCTGGCTGAGGATTTTAAAGTGGTTTATATCTGCAATGCCACAATTAAGACAACTGGTCCAATTAAGGAGAAAGTGTATCTGATTAGAAGCATTCTCTAAAGTTGCACTGTCATTTACCAAAAGATACCCATCTTCTTTGGAGGAAAAACTCAAGACTAAAAGGAATATCAAATTGCAACTGAAACAATAAAACATCCTCCAGGTAATAATCAAATGCAAGACCAATGTACTCCAATAACTAGAGGACCATGGGAAGGAAAATGGACAAGAGGGACAAAAAAGACATTTCCAGAATCAGTTATTATCAGACATCCTGATTAGGCTTTATGAAACTCTCCTTTGATCATGATCTTCCGGCATTATATAGAAAACAAACAAAGAATTAGTTCAATCTCTTTTTTCTTGAAGGAATGCTAGTTAAGAGTATTGTTTACAGATTTTATTTATTTGACACAAAATGTTCCAGATACGTATGTAATCAAGTATTCTCCCACTTCAGAGGTTAGAGAACTACATATATTATCTCTTACATCCTTTTAGGATGTTAATTTTCCAAACATGTTGAACAGTGAAGATGTTACCACACCCAAAAATAGATTATGAACAGATTTTTGGACTAACAAAATTATAAAGACTGAATAGGATGTTACTTTTTCAAGATCAGACATGGTGCAGATTTTTTAACATTACACAGAACTTATCAAAAATTCTAATCCTACAGCGCAGATCACGTATTTTATTCCTAGGTTACAGATGAGTTTGAGCTTCATCTTTTTCTCTGGAGGTTACTTTTCTTTTTAGCATCTAGGGATTTTGTACATCAAATGAACATCAAAAGTCCAACCAAACTTAACATATCCTTTAGCTCTATTTATCATTTCTCTGCCTTGTAAGGTTTTTACTTTTAAAAAATATAGTAATTTAATTCCCCTCTTTACTATGATGAACTGATGGAGAGAAAGTTTATGCTAGTGCTGCTTTGCTCACCTCTGAAAAGCTGGGTTTTTCTTTGAGAGTAAGGATTTTTTTGTCTTCTCATTCATTTTCTTTGCTCTGAAATTCAATTCCCTAATCAGTCTTTGTGAAGCAGCTTTGTTCTCAGCTCTTATCTGTGTCTTCCAAGACCATTACAACTGCATGGCAATTCATCGCCAAAATCCAGTGTACAGCATAATAAAGTCTTGAGCCACTAACTACTTCTCCCTGGACAGAAATTTAGCTTTGAATTGGCATGAGGAGGTGATAAGGCGAATATATTCTGTATCAGGCAGAATCTGGGCATCATCTTCATGTTCAACTACAGAAGAAATCATAGTAATATGGCCTGAAGGTGATAAATTAATTTTGGCTAGGTTCCTGTCTGGGAGGAAAGAACAATTTTCCTAATGAGATAAAGATGAAGGAAGACAAGGACCTTCAGGCAACTGGAATTTAGTCTGAGAGAAGCCCTAATAAATCAGGTTGTGCTTCTCTTTGTTTAAGGAAATACCTGTTAGGAGATCTGGGGCCTGTTTATTTTTCTCTGACAAACCTGATTTTCTTGGCAGTGCACAAACTCAGAATCATAAATTGAAATGAGAATCAAAGCAGGTGGCCAAGTTCAAGTTTCAATTTTTTTTTCATCTAAAGTAAGTAAACAATTCCCAGCTGATGGGACTCAATTTACACAGATCTCCAGCTACTTGGAAACTTGCAAATCCATATCCAAAGTATCCACACCCAGACGAGCAGATTTGCTTGGAAAACTTGCATTAGAAAAGCGAGAGAACACCAATATTCTCACAAACTTGCACATGAAGTACCAAGAGACCAGATGGGAGGGATCCAAAATCCCAAGGAAGTAGCAACAAGAGAAGATGCAGCCCCTTCACTCAGTTCTCTTCGTGTGGCACACATTCTATAGATTTTGAGCAAGCTCATGTTGTGAGCAGCAGATTTAGCATACGACCACTTCACTTTCCTGTAGCATTGCTGTCATTGCTGAGCAGCAGAGCAGGTCCTGCCCAAGTGGGTCTGGGTCACTCACTGAACACACAATGTTCCTGTACCACAGTCACATTACAAAAGCTACAGACTTCATCAGGCAGATTCTGCTTCACCAGTCTCTCACTTCAGCCTCTGAGAAAAGACAGAAATTATTGTCTCTGACCCTGCCTTTCAAGTAGAGTCATTTGGGAGCTCTGGCTATCCTAACCTGACAGAGAGGCCATGTCCCAAGTCAGGCAGGCTCCTGTGAAGGCAGCAGCCCCAGCTCCACGCCCCTGCAAGCTGTGCATTGCTGCCCCTCTCTTATGCCAGCCCAGGACATCATGTAGCCATTACCAACACCACAAAAAGACTGGGGCACTTGGGTAGGAGCAACAGAAAAGGCAGGATCATCCCTTCAGGGAGTTCCCACTTTGATCAGCACACAGTGAGCATGCAACCATCCCTTGAGAAACCACCATGCTGCTCGTGCTACACAGCTTCCATGGTCATGGGCAGCAGCACAGTCTCAGCCTGCCTCTGCCTAATTGCTGACAGACTAATCACCGTCCCTCTTTCAGGACAAGAATGCCAAAACCTGGATTTGTCAGATTCTTAAATATCAATTTCAGGGTGTTTAGGAAAGGAAAGGTCATATTTAAATGCTAGGTTTAGAGTTACAATAGGCTAAGAAAGCAACCACCTCTGTGAAAAGCCTGCTATATTTGTGATCTAGACTGTGCACTGCATATTTCAACACAGAAATTAATAAAAAGCTACAGCCAGCAATTAGATTATAAATTAAAATGTAATAAAACCTTTCAAGTTGCCTTGGATATTATAAAATTCTGTACTTGAAATACTCTTCATCTGAGGGATTATATCAGCCATTACCCTGGGACTCCCTGTACAACACAACAGCTTTTTCCGTGACTGTCCTCTGAGACACCAGCAAGCGTCTCTCTAAAGGAAGACAAAATAGAAAAGCTTCATTCTCTTTCTCCTCCCATTCCCTTCCTGTGCCACCAGACAGCTGTCATGCCCAAAGGGCAGCAGATCTTCTGACTTTGTTTTCAAGAGTGCAAATTTGCCTTCAATAATGTCACATAAAGATCTAGTACTTGAGAAATTTATGTATCTTTGAACACACACACTGTTGCTTCTGTGGTGATTCTTAATAATTCCAACAGGATGTGTATCTACCTCGGAGATTTATTCAAACCACGACAAGACTTAAGAATGCAGATAGCTGGGAATGAACAATATTTGAGGTCTGCCTCTATCCTAAGGTTCTAGGAATTATTTCTCTGAAATTTTTCATACAACCAGTTTGGACAAAAACAACACAGTTGGGCATTTACTCGCAACACACCTGTAGTGGGATCAAGAAGCTTCTCTAGAAAGGCCAGGAACATGGTACTTACCTTACTTTCAGTCACTGAAAAGTAAATGACACCAGCTTCAGTTTCTGAGACTGCAGTGACCTGCTGCAATGTTGTTCACTGCAACATTCATCTCATAGTAAAATGCTCCCAAAACCATATGACCACCACCAATTCCACATCATTCTGCTTTAGATGAAAGCTGGTACAATGTCCACGTGGGCCACAGGAGATGGTGTGCATTTAAATCAATAGCTTCTAGACACAGCAATGCAAGCTCCTAGTAATTAAGAATTCACAGTATACTGCAAATAGTAAAATATTCCATCTTGGAATGGATTTTTTTTAAATATTGTTTTTAGAAAAATCAACCGACTTCGCTAAATGTTGACGTAGCATTTCAAGGTTTTTTTTTTAACTACTTCTTCCCTTAAAGTAAGTATGAACAAAAATCTGTATAATTTTCATTATTTTTGTTTCAACATATCACTGCTACTGTTATAAATAAAAGCCCTGGGTCCCCATAAGTAAGAAAACCAACTACACTTCAGACTGAAGCTCTTCTTTTTGCCAGGTGACCACACCCATATTTACAGCTGCCACCATTAACGCACATTTTTTACTGAAATCTGGATACATATGTTAAAGAAATGTATGGTGTGTCAGCCCTTCAATATAATTTCCTTCAAAAATCATGGTATAATTAATACCAAAAGATTATTTAAGTTAGGTTTACCAATAAATAAGTTTGCAGTTAGCAAGCAACATCAGTAAGTCTTACTGTCTGTGGCAATACAAGTAGGACTTACAAAAGCAGTTCTGAATTCTACCTTAACCAACTAAAATGTTGACCTCAGTTCTGTACAAACAAAACAGAATATACATTTCTTGGAAGTTTTTCGTAACACCTTTTCTTTGTCATGCCACCTTTATCAGTGGCAGCAAGGGATTCTAGGCTGTTAATTGCATTCTACCCCACTAACTCTCATGAGCTTAACTGAAAGAACAGATCCAGACAGTTCTATGCTTTCTGTTCTGAATTCTGCTGCTGCAGGCTTTCAAATTTACTCACATTCTATAGTTTCAAAAATACAGAGAAAAGCACATGCCATATTTTCTGGATAATTTTTTTTTTTTGCTTCTTTATTTGGTGGGACTTAAGCACATGCATAAAATGCTTTCCTGAATCGATGCCAATATGCTATAAAACGACAATAACTTATGTACCACTTCTTAACATAATGCTCTTTGTAAAGAAACTTGGAAAGTAAAAGTTACTTCTCAGACATAACCTACAAAAATGTATAAAAATCACAATTGTCAAACATTTTCCAATTCAGCTTTAGTAAAAGAAAAACTCCAAAACAAGCCCTTTTATTACAAACTTCTAAGAAGGAATGTGCCTAATAGTTCAAATTAATGGCTTCTAAATGGAGGATCAATATCTCATTGTATTTTACACAAAGAGCTAAAACCCCATTGCTGTAACAATACAGAAAAAGAGAAAGCTTTACAGATCAGGTTACCTGTCTGATTCGATGTATTTAATAGACTATACATCTGGCTACAGCCATTTCAGAGTCTCAATCACAATCATGAAAAGTAGAGATTAAAAAAAAGGCAGTTTATGACTTTTAGATATTTATTACCATTCCATCAACTCTGAAAATGTCTTTTAAAGGAGACATAACTAGTTGACAATTACAAAGCAGCGTTTTGGTGTTGCTCTACATCGTGACACATTACTTAGATTAAATGATACGTATTATCTTACCTGATACATTCCAACTCCTATGTGTTTGGGCTCAATTTTCACTAGCTCAGCTAACGGGTCCTGGACGCGTCTAGCTATGGAAACTGAAAAACAGAATTAGAAAACAGCTATCACTTTTATCTGACAAACCTGAATCATGTAATTGCTTTTGCTCAGGTGTTTTGGGTTTTTTTACATCTTCTATGCACTTAACTTTTTTTAACCTGGAAATAATCAATAATATAGCAGGATCCTTTGTCATTGTTAGATAAGGACATCACATGTACATCAATCAAACTTTTTATTTGAATAATTCCTGCAAAGACCTAAGAACATTTCAAACTGTAATCATGTTTAAAAAGTTTTTCTGAGCCACAGTTAATAAATAAAACTGTGTACACTATATTTTCTCCTTGTATCCATACTAAATGCATATGCAACATTTAACATTAAACTCTGTAAGAACCTTTAACCTGAAATCACAGATATGTAGAAACAAATAAACATTTTACAAATTAACAGAGTATCTGTTCACAGACTTATTTATCTAATACAGTATTCCCTAAGGTATGTATCAGATACTTACATATTTATCTAATTCAACCGGTTCTTGGACTTTACTAATCTAAGCTGCACACCAAAACACATCAATTTGCAATCTGTCACCCTTATAACTACATTTAGAAAACCAAAAGCAATTTCCAACATTTCTAATGCCATTAAGAGCATACAAGAATAACCTTTGGTCTTCTAAATCCAAATGTTGAATCAAGACTGCATTTTTGAAGGCTGTATTTACTGATAAATCATTTGCTTACAAAAATCTCAGAAGAAAAAGTTTATTTCCAAATGTCAAATCACAAAATTGGTCTGATTCTGCAGATATTGGGTTGCATTCAGTATTTGCAACTGTGTTCCCTCCCACATATATGAAACTAGAAGAGTTCTATCTCCCAATATTACATTTATAAACTTTTCTTTTCTCCTGAGTTAAAACAAAACACGTTAGCTGGTTTAGCAGCTCACAGAACATTCATTCTACATAGCAAAGTAAACACCAATGAAGAACAAAAGTGTTTAGACATATTCCAAAAATCCTTCCAAATAAGAACCAAAAATCTTTTTAAAAAAAGCAAACAAACAAATAAAACCCTAAACCCCAAGAATCCCACAAGAAACAAAACCCAAAATAAAAAAAAACAACCAAGCAAAAACATCCCGACTCAAAAAAAGTTAAAAAAAACCCAAACAAACACCTCCAAAAAATAAAGGAAAAGACAAACATAACAATGCCAGAGCTTGTTGCCAAGGCTGTTTTTTTGTACCACACACACTTGTGCAAAAGTAAGAGATCAGGGACCAAAGAAAGCTGTGGGTCTTTAATAGCTATGTCCAGAATCAACCCCACAGGGCACTAGTTATTTCAAGAGTGTTTTACATTTTTAAGCAAATCAGGACAGGGTTAGAGGAAGAACAGACAGGAGTCAGGAGTAAATATATATATATATATGCACAGTGGTTTGGTCAACATCACACACAGTGTTTAAACAGGAATACTGGAAGTATCTCCAGTGTTCACCAGCTGATTTCACACATACACACACGTGTATGAAGACATGAGCATGGTTATAATTCCCATATACATAAAATAATCTATAAGCCCCTTTACCGTATCACAGAAGTAATGTATTAATTTGCAGAAGTGTTTAGGTTGGACACACCTCTGGAGAACACAGGCTGCCTTGTCTAACACCCCTGCTGACAGAGGGGTGTTACAGCAGGTTGCCCCAGATCATGTCCAGGTCGGTGGAGACTTCACAACCTGTCTGGTCAATCCATTCCAGCGCTGGGCCACCCTGACAGTAGCTAAATGTTTTCTTGTGTCCAGATTGAATTTGCTCTGTTCCAGTCTGGGCCCATTGCCTCTTGTCCTAACAGTGGGCACTACTGAGAAGAGTCTGCTGCTCTCTTCTTCATTGCCTCCCATCAAGTACTTACACCCCTCTGTAAGATCCCCGAGTCTCCTCCAAGCTGAACATTTCCAGTTTTCTTCGTTTTTCCTTGTATGAAAGGTGCCCCAGTCCTTAATCATCCTTGCAGCCTAATTTAAACAGCAACCATCCCTACTGTTAAAGGCTTCACAGCATTTCAGAAAAAGACTTCACTAAACATTTGTACTTGAAGCCAAAACAGCAGCCAGAGATATGCAGGCTCCTCAAGCCACAACTGCAAAGTTTATCAATTAAATGCTGCACTAGAGGCTTCACTTCTAAAGGTTTGCACTGCTAAATGCACAGTTAACGTGAAGTTCACTGCTCGGTCAGGCAAGACTTTTCATATCCTTTAATATCCATTTTAACATGCTGACAAAGGCAGTTTGCTAGCTAGGCTCAGAAAGCACTGTGCTGGTGACATCTGATATGCCAGCTTCTCTGATAGAGAAGTTCTGAATTCAAAGACAATCACGTATGCCTTCTTGTCAAAAAAATACCCCACAAAGGGGTAATCAGTGTAAGTACACCAGTTATCACTTACACAAGTATATAGCTCACTGCAGAAATGCTTTCCTGTAACAATAATTCATATTAATTACTTTGAAATACTAGTCACCCACCACCTAACAAACAAAAGTGAAACAAAACACCAGTGAAAGTAGTATTGATCCAAACCAAGAAACACTTACAACGATGTATTTCTTCTGAATGCACTGATGCCTATGCATAGAGACTACATTTGTCCTTCAGCAAATCTCCTTAAACTCAGCTTCTTTAATACCTATACAGTGTTTTAGAGAATTTTCTTTTAGTTCTACCTAATAGCAAAACACATTTCAAAAGTTATAGTTTAGATAAGCTGAGAGCAAATACCTCTCACTGTCCACATCTCCTTTCATTACGTCTTTTAAAAACAGACAACTACATGGATAGGTTGATACAGGAATTTTCCAAGCACAACCTTCCCTTGGGAACCTTCAATTAAAAAGTAAAATTTTAAAATTTTAAAAGATGACTCTCTTTGTCATATTAACTTGGTTGACAATGCTGTCATATCCGTAGGAGGCTTCCAGTGGAGGAGTAGGACCTGATCCAGCAAAGCACTTCAGCACAGATGCATGTCGGAATTCCCACCGGAACCAGCAAAACTATTCACACGCATAAAGTTACACAGACATTTAAGTGCTTTCCTGGATCAGGCCTAATAGTTACAATATCGAAGCAGGAAGATCAGCTAACAGTCAGTTACAGATTAAGGGATGCAGCTCCTACAGTCAATAGCAGCAGGATAGCTGACCTGCCTAATTCCCACTAAAGCCGCAATTTCACTCCAGAACTTTTCCAATTAATAAATAAAAGAGAGCACAGTAGGGAAAATGTAAGAGTTGTCCACATTCTTGGTAGGCAGGAACTCAGTCAAGATTAGCATCTACAGCCTCTTGTACAGGCAAACCCATTTATTTTTTGCTGGAGTACTTGCACACTGCAATAGATGGATCTTTTTGGGGGGCAAAGAGGCTCCACCCTGGCCAGTTGATCCAAGTGGCTGGACTCTCACAACACAAGCAGAGTATTACTGAAATCATGAGGGCTCTGCATAAATGCAAGGCCTACTACCAGGGAGCAGAGACAGTAAAACCTGATGGTCTGGCATTTTCTTCTTCAAAATTAAATCAAGACTATAAAATTTGTTTTTCATTTTCAACTATTTTACATTGGGTCCATTTCAGAAATCATGCATCTTTTGAAGACTAACAATGAAACAGGTAATGCATTCTTACTTCCGTAGATATTGGGGTATTCATTTTTGCCCAAACAAAATCAGAATAAATTATATTACAGCATGAAGGGCAAAATCAGAAAATCATATTTCTCAAAAGTTACCAGCATGGCCAAACATGAAATGTTTGAGAGATGCCTTTATTAAAATATGCTAGTCTAAGTAAAATATGAAAAAAAACCCCTAATCAATATTAAACAGGGTACTAAGATGGAATGACCCTCTATTAGAAAATTACTACAAGATTTGCACACTCAATAAATGCAAAGCTTGGAGTTGTGAATTAAGATGAAAGTATTATTGTAACACTTGGAAAGGCAGTAACATACTGTGCTGCCTTTCAAAAAATTCATGTAAAATGTTAACACTTGGAGGGACAGAATGGTCTAAGGTGGCCCTCTGACTTCAATGTAGATGTACTTCACATCCAAGTTCAATGAGAAATAAAGATGATTACAGCAAGCATATTTACTGTAATCCTGCCTTGTCTTTAGATAGGACATATTCTGCCATTTCCTTAACAAAGCAGTTTAACTGCTTGGTAGTCTCAATTCACTCCATACTTTGGTTATTTGACAAGACAATCACATAATGTTGTTTCTCTAGCTCTTTCTACAGCAAGCTGTAGTGTTTTTCACACAGATCAGAAAGGAGAGTTTTCACTCAGGAATACTGATAATAGTTTTCAGGCTAAATTTTTTCAGACTAAAGATGGAAAAAACTTTCCACACTCAACAGTGAAGGGCCAAAACAACACAGCAGCCTTACTCTTTCTCTACAGTATCTATACAATGGCCATGTCAGCTCAGCTGCCAGCCTTAAAAAAAACCAGAATTTGTGCTACCTTCTTTGGCTACCTGCCTCACTTCAGTAATGGAACAGGTCTAAAGCAATCACTGAGGCCCAAATCCAACATGCAGAGTATTTAGGGTGCAAGGGCAGCTGGAAACCTTGTCAACTAGATGAAGTTTATTATGGTTTCAAGTATTGTGCCCACTTTGGGGGCAGGCTGTCAACTTCTGCGTACAGACGATTGCAAATTGAAATGTTCTCCTTTTGCATTGCTTTATGTAAGAGCCACACCATAAAGCAAGACCTTAATGGCTTAG
>NW_008240122.1:4231143-4244552 GCF_000691975.1 Corvus brachyrhynchos
GAAATTTCAATTTCTTTCAGTTACAGTGGCATTCAAATGTTGCTTACCACTGAAAGCAGAAAAACACTTTGGGCCAAAAGTCCAGGATGATGGCATTCCTCCTTTTAAAAACATCTTCACATACGGATAAAAATGTGTCCCAGTCAATAACTGCGACACAATAGCTACCCCCATGAGTGGGAGCATTTGTTTTGTGCTTTGAAAAAATGTGAAGCTTCCAGATGTAAAGGCAGCAGATAGCTTTACAAATGCTTTACAGATAAATATATGGCAACCGCAAGCTACTAAGCTATGATTAGTTCAATTTTGTCAAAAATGAGAACATTCTGTACCTTTGTTACAAAACCTCAGTATTTCGTTCTTGCTGAGACATGCTACTATAACATCCAAGTAACTCATCCACCCTCGTATTTTAAATTAACCTTCACACCTTAAAAGTCTGGGTGGAAACCACAATGTCACTGAAATAAAAAAATAATATATTAAAGTAATCAGGGACTAAGTCACAAATGCATATGTAATTACTGTCAATATATCATACCAGAGTAGATATGGAAACATTACAACTTTTTAAATCCTTTTATAAAGCCTATTATTGTGTTCAAGATCAATTACTCTCCATAAGTATCTGCAATAATGTTTACTCAGTGATCGATTGTTCAGGTTTCCTGAGTCCTGGAAGCTTTCTATCCTGTTGACCTGAATTTCACCCTCCTTGCAAAGGATACAGTGAAACGTACAGTAGTCTTTTCATTAAGCATTCTTTCTCAGTAGGTCAGGATTTGTGACACAGTTTTGAATCCTCATATATCTTCTTGGTGGGTTTAAAGTATGCAATTTATTTTAAGCAACTGTTCAACAGCTGCATTTCATCCAAAGCTCTTCTGTAGCAAGTGAGCAGGTTTTTGTTTTAAAAAGGTTACATTTTAGTTTACTTTTAACTCCATAAAACTGATAATCTGTTATTTGCCTAAGATTAATGAAATAATGAATGACAATATTCTACTTATTTATTACAAAAAAATAATCTTTAAAAGAGATGGGCTGAATACAACAAGAAAGTTAGATATACATTTAAAGAAAAAACCTCAACAAGTGAATATTACAATTCAGCTTTTTCAAGTCAGTATTTTTTCTTAGAGACATTCTCAAAAACACTTTTCTCAAGCATTAGTAATTTCTGTATCAGAGAATAGTATCCATTTTTATCCAAGATGAGATAGGGGACATATAATCATTTAATGGAAGCCTGATGTGATTTTTCTGTCACACGAATGAGTTACTCTCACAATATTGGTATAAACTCAGAAAAAAACTTTCCCTATCTGTTCAGCATAAAAGGTAGATATCATCAATATCCTTTTCCCATTCACACTGCTGATCCTAAACGCATCACTATGCCATTGATTACTGTTACTACTTAAAGTAAAAAATTAGTCGAAGTTCTAATCTTACAAGAGCTAGTCAACTGTATCTTAGAAGAATTAGTCATTTGTGTCAACAACAAATATTAACCTTTTGTAAGTGACCAGAATGTTCTTTCCTATGCCTGTAATAAGAAAATCAGCTCTGGCAAGTAACACATCAAATCCCAGTATTAAGAGGAAACTAAAACTCCTTGAATTGAAGAGCATCCTGGTACTGGTCATGCCTCTAGCTCCACGCTTCAAGGAAGTAACACAGCCTTCAAAAGGAAACACACAGACACAGCACGTGCACAGAATTACACCTGAAGGGGGGGAAGTGAATGCTTCTCATAGCTCTTTTATGCAAGGGGAAGCAGCTTGACCAGAGCATGTAAAGCTTGCAGGTAGCAGATGATCAAATTCCTCTACTCCCATCCACTCTTGAGCTCTACAGCTTCAGAGGAAATACAGTGCCAGTAGGCAGGATGTTAATGATTATACAGATTAGAAAACATTAGATTCTTGTCTAGAACAACAAGAAAACTACAAGAAGACTACAAACATCTCTAACATCTGTTATATCAGGATTGTGCTAGCAGTTTGGGGCAATTCAAGCCCATTTTTCTATTTCTCAATATCCTGGTGCAGGCACATGTTCATGCCCAACTGGGAGAGGCTCAGTCATTTCCAAACTATCTGCAGTTAGGTTTTTGGTTTCCTACAGAACCCACAGATTCCCTATAATTTCTGTTTAAACTGTAGAGCCTAGCACACACCTTGAGATAAGCTTCTGCTCATAAGTAGGAACTGGGTCCTATGGGGAGACAAGTAACAAGATTCTCTTGCTCCTATTACTAATTATTATTATTATTAATTAATAATTAAATATTGCTATTATTATTGTTTTAGTTTATTAATATTACTATCATTAACATTTTCTATCTTTAACATCTTACTGCTGTTCACCACCTTTTCACTTCTAACCACTGAATGTTCGTCATCACAGTGCAGTTCTCTGTTCTCCATCCTTCCAAAATTAAACTCATTTTTAAATGCTACAGAATACAACAGATGGAAGATGAAATATGATTGATAAGATGAAATACGATGCTCTAATTGCACACAACCCAACTAAACATTATGCTGACAAAACGTTTTAATGCATAAGAATTCAGTGCTTACTTTCTCTTCTGAAAGGTTGTGGAACTTTCACCAATTCTCTCCAACTAGCTGTAGAAGAAAGCTTCCACTTCGACAGCAGTGTGAATGGTTTAACCGTAGGACTAAATAAAACAATAAAGTTTTTGAAAAATGACCTTCTCTCCTGAGTAGCCAAAGGGGAGCAGTGCTCTTTCAAGATGATGAAGAAATTAGCTCAAGTAGACATCCAGGCACTATGTCCCACACATCTAATCATCAAATTGTTTTACTTTCCTTAAGATAAAGTCAAAAGAAATTACATTTTTTCCAATCTCTACCTTCTACTTGCTGGCCAGTATGACAGCTCTGAACTCTATGTCTCTAACAGGACCTCAGGGAATGAAACCCTGTAGCATAACAGTCTGAAAGTCCTAACAAGCCCTCAAAGCCTACAAGGCTTTCTTTTGCAAGGAAAAGTGCAAGTGGTGTGCTGAACTTTGAGCATACAATAATGCAACGTGTTCTGCCCTGT
Organism: Corvus brachyrhynchos; assembly: GCF_000691975.1. Taxonomy (NCBI): domain Eukaryota; kingdom Metazoa; phylum Chordata; class Aves; order Passeriformes; family Corvidae; genus Corvus; species Corvus brachyrhynchos. Next base: position 4,234,222 of record NW_008240122.1, read on the forward strand.
GGAGAGGAGACAAGCAGATGGGATTTGACAATGCTAAGGCAAGCTGTGCTGTGTGACCTTTGGCTCTCTCAGATTCTTCTTTATCCTCAGAAAACATCCCTTAGAAACAACACAGTTTCCTTACTGGATCATACCTGTGCATGCAGCACCACACATGCTCGCCCTGTTAGTTTTCCAAATCTTAAAACAGAGTCACTCTAGGGAATATTTTATCTACCTTTGTTGCTTTCCTAGCTGGGTGACACAACTATGTAGCCTTGACAGAGCCCTAGTTATTCACATCCAAGAGGAAAATGTGCATTCTTGAGCTCCTTTCTTGGAGCTGTTGCATTGGACAAGCCCAGGTATGTTGCTCTTATTTCAGCATCTGAACACAGAATTGCAAACTAAAAACCAAGTGTGTATGATTGCATAAGGTATGAAAATAAAACAGAGAGGCTTAGCATGAGATCTCTTCTAACAAGTGGTTACACAAACATGGTGTCTGTAAAACAGCCCCTTTCTTCCCCCTTTTATTTTGTTTACATAGTGAAAGAAAGAAAAAATTGCTTATTTGTTGGAGCAGTCATCTCAAAAGGAAAGGTAATTCATCAATTTAATGAAATGAAGACATTTGTCATTTATATAACTGAGTGTACATTGAAACCAGAGTAAAATCCTGGCATGACTACTTCCTCATCTCAATTCCCTTCCATCAGGCCACTGTTTCACTAGAATGCATCAGTTTCCTCTGATTCTTAGTTATTAAGCAACATTCATTTCATTATGGTATCGAAGAGGTAGAGAGGCAGCAGAAGAAAAAAATTCTACTGTGACCACAAGTCAAACAATTGGTACTTATTCTAAGGACATGTAAAGCTTGCAGGTAGTATATGATCAAACTTCTAAGGACAACAAAACCTCCACTAGCTGACCATATCTTAAGAACTTTCCAGGCATCCAGAAAGTACATAAATTCCACTTTTCTGTGTGACAATCCTTCAACATGAGCTATATGTGTTTACACTTCCTATATACTTCACCTGTTCCTCACAGTCTTCCCACTTTGTCTAGCCAAACTTGCTCAAGCCAACAAGCATTTGCAACAAGGAAGTGGAGAAGTGGAGAAGCACTGAGAGAAAAAACTAGAAAGCCTGGAAGTGTGTATGGGTTGACACCTATGCTGACATCCTGCATTTCTTATCCCATAAAACTTATTTTTATTAGGAATACAGGCTCTGCACAACAAAACAAAACCTCAGGCAAAACTATATAGGAAAGGATGGAAGTAAAGCAAAGAAGATATCAACCTTTGGAAAATCACTGAATTCCAGGGTTCACAGGGCCCAGTGACAGCAACCAAACCCAGGCTGGCACTGATTGTCACAAAGCTCATCTGTCTGAGGGAGGAATGCCTGTCACCACTGAGTTTAAGGTTTTTTCTTCTACAAAGAATACCACACCAAGACAGTCATCTCATGTGCTCTGGCAATGAAAGGTAACTAACGGCAAGTGAATTACTGTTAAACTTGCAAGGCAAAGTACCATGCGCAGTAAACTGTTACTTACAACTGCTTCTAAGGGAAAATCGCATCCAAGCTTTGCATTGAAAAAAGGCAAAGGTAAATCTCAATCACAGAGAGCCAGAGCAATCCAGGAGATTTTACAGGCAAGTTCAAGTGCAGAACTCTTACTGGAAGCTGTCATGAATAAAAACTAACCAAAGGTTAAACATGAAGTGGTGTAGTGATGCTAGGTCAGAAAATAAATAAAATAAAATAAAAATAAAAAAATAAATCTTTTTTTTTTTTTAAAAAGTAGTTAAATGTTTCAAGAGGGTGGCCAGAGGACACATGCCAGGACAGAAATAGAACTGCAGTCATCCACCCAGACTCACAGCTCCCTCATTACCAATACCTCATTACAACCTCAGAGCTGGCAGTCACAGAGCCTTGGTAGAGCACATATTAATAAACTTCACAAAGGTGATCAACATTTCCAGCTTGCAAAGGACTCTTTTCATGGTGTCCATTCGTCCCTACAAAACTTCCCACCCCAAATCTTAAGTGTGTCCTTAGGCACAGCTTTTGAGGAGAATTCATGGAAGCCTTGCACTCCATTCTCTGTCAGACTGCAATCCTATCACAGGTTCATCCAAAACCCCCCATTACTGAACTCCAGTGGCTTGCTCTCTAGGCAGAACTCTCCTAATCTGCTGCAGCTGAACTTCCTCAGCCTATCAAGTAGGAAATCCTTTTATTGCTCTGGCCTATAAGCTTCTTATCTCCTAATTCTGTGAGGCTGAGAAATAGCTGTTCTGCTCATTAATCCTACAATGACTGTCAGAAGGGGATATATACCTTCTCACTCTACTCAAACACAAGTAACTAGGTTTCATCAAGTTCTTTACTATGTACTTAGCTGAGCCCCAGACCACAAGATTTTCTAGGAACTGGAGTAGCAGAACAGCAGCTCCTGCACTTTCATAAAATATTCAGGACAATTCTAAAGTTGGAGCGACCCTATTTCCTTCTCTGTACTGTAGACAACAGCAAACTCTTTAAGAAAAGGTTTTTTTGGTTTTTTTTTTCTTCCAAGCAAGTGCAATTTTGGCTCAAAGTGCTGTATGGATGACTATAAAGACTTTCCTCTATAGTTTGTATATACACCATTGGTTTAAAAAGAGATCTTTCTCAATCATTTATTACAAACTCATGTCATCCATGACCTTCAAAGACAGCTCAAAGGGAAAAAAAAAAAATCCAGCTGAGTCCTTGGATTAACTAATACCTTTAATTAGCACCCCCAAGAAATGCTGAAGGTTGCTGGTCTTCCCCCTACACAGAACACTCAGCCAAGGAGAAATTAAGCTAATTTTTCTATCAGGATTGATATCTTCTATTTCGCTGTATAAAGCAAAAACTGACTACAAACAGTTGCTAAACACCGCTGAAAATATTACAGAGATCATATCACAAGATGAGAAAGTATTCTCACATGTATTATTTAATATTTTATATTTAGGTACCCAGTGCACAAACATAGGCCTATCTGTGTAATTCAAAAAGCCTTCTACAAAGTTTTGTTGAGAAAAATGTTAAAGTGGCAAACAGCATTAAGATCACAGATATCTTACATCAGTTGTACCTTTTATTTTAACTATAAATGTCACACTTCATCATGCAGCTGTCAGCTTCCTTTAATGTACTAAATGCTATCATGTAAGCACAGAATCTGACATGATGTAACACAACAATTAAAATACAAAGCAAGTCAGTTTTGACACAATGTCACTTTTCTGTTTGCTGCAAATTAAAGGAAAATTGAAACTACACAAGTAAGCTAGTCAAGAAAGAAGTCTGCAAAAACCTCAAACATCAGTTAATGTTTCCCTCTAATGTTATGTCCCATTTTTACATTCAACTTTACGAAGACATCCACAGCTTTAGCACAGCTAATTACAAATTGACACCAGAAGATGTAATGAAGAAAGCCTAAGACTTCTAGAATACCCTGATTGTAACATAGTTCTAGCTGTCAGTTTCGTAATAGCCAACATGCATGAAACTAGGCAATTATTTTTCAATTTCTATCCTACTCTTTTTCAATTTCTATCCACTCTGTGGTACTGCTGTGGCATGTTAAAATTGCTGATGCTTTTAAAACCAGATGCAACAGCACTTAAATTAAGCCCGAAGAAAATCCTAGTAATAATGGAGCAATTATGAACTCTAGGTAACTAATACTGCAATTGATTGTCTACTAAAAATTGGATTTTAATTTACTGTATTTGATGCACAACACTAAATAAAAGTGTCTGAAATGTTGAAAAATTAGTTTTGGAGAAAATGAAAAACCTGGACATCTGGAAAGGCATAATGTTAATAATTAGATTTCCTCCTTTTCAGTGTTTTTTGTTCATTTACAACAACTTTAAACCTACATTTAATACATCTGCACCATAAAAAACTTTGGCCCAAGGGAAAGCTAGTGCTATCTGTCACACATACAGAAATGTCACATGCCTAATATTTGCTGTGGCCATACCATGACACATTTAAAACCTTTGTGGCCCAGGGAAGAAATAATCACCACGGAGTCTGTTCATGGGCAGGGAAAAGAGTTTCAAGCAAAAAGAAGCTGGAAACCTCTCCTGCAAATGGAGGGGCTGATATAGACATTCCAAGAATATTCCTATAAAAACATTCACTTGAAACATCGAATTAACACTTTCCCCTTTGTGGAAATAAGAGGAAAGGGAAACATGGGGAATTCTATAAAGTTTTACCCCTGAATACCACGTCAGAATTCTTTTCTGCTGATCTATACCCTCCAAAGGATTTCCAGGCCAGTAACCTGCTAGAAAAACATTAAATTTAAGAACATTATAATTTTGACTGGAAAAGTGTTATATATGAGTGCTGCTGCATCTTCCAATATGCTGTATTTGATTGAGTATGACAGCAAACTGCAGAAAAACTAAGAACAAAAAAACCCCTGAGGCAGATAAAAAAAAAATACAGTAAGATACACAATTAAAAATACATAAGTGAAGTAATACAAAAATAACCTCAAAGCTCCCTTACAGTTGTCTCCGAATAAAACAAATCCACGAGTAGAACTTGGACATGGACAGAGCTGGTAGGAATTTGATCTTTAAAGACTACTCTGAAAATTATCAAACCCAAACACTGAAAATTATAATAGTGGCAACACTTGCACATTTCTAATTGCTGTGTTATACCTCAGTGACATTTATGCTGAAGTAGATAACTTTTTAAAAACAAAACCTAAATGGTATTTCTTGAAAACTCTATTCAGCTACATGAAGACCCCAGTGAACACAACAAATACACACCTTTAAATGATCTGTTCTAGTTTTACATTGTTTTTCTAGCCCTTGAATGGTTTATTACTAGAGATATTTATGCACACAGAGGAGAAGAGGGAAGGTCAAGCCCCTGTGGGCATGGACATGGTACAACTGTGGAAGTTTATGCAATTCATTGGTTATATTTATCGCCATAAATTCTCCTGTACCAGCCTGTTGAAGGGCTACATCCACAAGGATCTTTACATTACAGGAGTTAGTAGAAGATGATCTCACTCATTTGCATGCCTAGGACTTCAAAGGTGAAATGACAAAAGAATTAAAGTTTAGAAACAAAATATCCAAACCTTTTGTCTACTTTTGACTATTATTTTATTTAATAATACAAACAAAACAGTCTCAGAACTGAGACTTGAGTTCCATGTTGAAATGTGATAAAATTAAATACTCTTCATACCTGCACTTCTTAGGTTAGGGTCTAGGTCTGGCATTTCCTTGCATGCTTCTGGACTGACACTGTAGATTGATGCTCCTGCTTCACTGACAATGCTGAAAAATAAAATGGCAAATTGTAAAACAGCACACAACTGAACAACACAAGTGAAAGACTTTGGAAGTGACTTAAGTGAATATTCAGATTTTATTTAAAGCCTCATGTTTTGAATAAACCAAATACTTACAAAAGTAAGACAGTACAAAGAAAAATATCTCCATTTAAGCCAAAACACCCCTCCCTGACCTGCAACATTCATTCTTTATCAATTCTGGCCTTATTATAAATACACACTGCACATGATATCAGTCCCTGTCTCAATGCTTACAAGAGGAGAGAAAATGAATACAAGAAACAAGTGTTACCAGAAGTAAATAGGCAAACCAGCTTCCATAAACAAAACAAAACGTACCTGACGATTTCATTAAAAACACCTACGTTCTAAAGTGTAACATTCAACTATTACATGAATCCAAGCCATGAGCGTGCACACACATTGTGAAAAGCCAGCTGCCCTAAAACACTCAAAAAGCCCCAACTTGACACATACTGAGCCACAGAGCTGCAGCTCCCTTCTCAGCAGCATTCAATACCGTCTTCTCCCAGCTCTCACTGCCATCCTCAAAGAAAAACAGACTGCCTGTCTTCAGGAACTTAAACTACAGTTCATGTATCTACCATACACCTCAAACTCATTCAGTAATGATGATAAACTCAGCAATTCAAATCAAACACATAATTAAAAACCCCTCAAGTGCTCTAGCTCCACTCAAGAGAAAACTGCAATCAAGTATTCACAGCGTAAGTTTATTTTCAGCTGTGAAATTCTGACACCACTGAATCAACAGTATATTTCTTCAAATAACTTCAACAGAACTGGAATTTCAGGTTGATAATTATGGCATCATACAGCTACTGCACTGGAGGTTAATACTATCAGTTTCAGAACTATTTTTACTTTAACTATTCCACTTTCAGAATAACCTAATCTTTGCCATAAGGAGAGAAACCACAGTCCTTAAGAAACAGACCTTTCAGCAAAAAACCATAACTTTGCTTTATACTGTTTTAAAATTGGACTATAAATTTTCCTTTTAAGAACATTTACTAGGTCAAACTTTTAAATAAAGAAACTGATACTTAGAAACTCCTCCCTTTAGAAAAAGCTGGAGAACAGCTCAGAGGTAAAATATATTCCCATTCAGTGGTCCAGTAAACAGTGTAAAATGCAAATACATAAGGTAAAGAATTTCTTTACAGATTCCCCTCTTCCCCAATTAAAACTGGAATTTGGTGGAGTGCTCTACACACAAGTCCAATTTTATAGTTACGCAAAACTCTAAAGAACATTTCAATAGTACAGACAGACTGAATCTTTCAATAAATACAGAGAATAAAATCCTGCTCTCTTCAGAATTAGTGTAACTCCAGACACGTTCAAACAACCAATTTAACAGAGTAAAAAAATCCTTGACCAGGTGAACTGGGCAAGTGAAAATGAAACTATTTACATGGTCTTTTAAAAAGATTCAGTATTATGAGCACTCCTTCACGATAAATGACATTCATAAAACATTCCCATCACAGCGCTCAGAAATAAGATCGTATCACAAAAACCTAACTGCTGAACATAAAGATGTTGACAGAAGACTCATAAAACTGATTTCTCTGAGTAATTTAAAGAACAATGCAGCAGAATGTATTTCTTAACCAGTTCACACTTTATAAAGGGAGCATCTAGCAAGTGCTCCCTTTCTGGATACCGCTTCCAAAAAACCACACACGAGCACACACTTCTAACAGCCTTTCACTAATCACACTTCAGTCTTCGTATTGTAACAGATCCCAGAAGTTAGCCCTCATGCAATTTTTAAACGTAATACACTGATAATACAGTGTAATATAACTTCAGATTAAGAAAAAAAAAAAAATCAGTGTTTTGAACACATTTTTACAGTGCTGTACTATAAACAGTACTACTGCACACAGCTTATTGCTTGATCCTCTCCCAGTATTTTCTGCAGTGAAAAAACTGATGTGACCTTGATAGGAAATTTAACACAACATTTTAATGTTTCTCATTAATACTACACTGATAATTTGCAGAAGCGTACGGATCACACTAACACTGTCATTCTATGGTAATATGTGACTTGGGCCAAATTTTAAGGTAGGCACAAGAAATCCTTGCTAAAATGAGTAGATAAAATTAAAACTCAGGATAGGAGACAAAGGTTTGAAAAAAGCATATTTCCTTTCCTCAAGAGCAAAAGCATTTATACACTAGGGTGAGGAGAAGGGGGGAAGCCAAGTGAAAAATTATCTCAAGAAGGAGAACAAGATATAAAAAGCACTTTCAGAAGCAGCATACGCTGGATGCTTGAGATCCACTCTGAGATGGTTTAGTATATGCATGCAGTTTTCTATGAAGTATTTGGTATAGCAGACGTGTAAAAGGGGAGGAAGAATTTCCACTCACGTAGAACCCCACACTGCTCTGCCCAAGACAGCAAAACCCATACGTTAAATAAACCTTTTACCCAGATTAAACGCGTAAGGCCACACGCTCCAAAGCCACCATCCTCTGGTTCATTCAACCAAACTTTTAGAGAACTATTAGTGGCTATCACATGGTTTGATACTGCTACAGTGAGTGGTTACTGATGTGACAATGGCACACAGAATGCTAAAACATTTAGCTTGGTCAAAATACTAAGATTACAAGCAAAATAGCTTTAGGGATTGTCTGTAGTTGTTCTGGATTTTACTTTTTGACTAGACAGGAGACAATCACTTTGGTTCACTGACATTCTGTATGTTTTCCAAATTCTCATAATTCTCTTGAAAAGGAGAATGGCTTTATAGACAATTTAAGCTAATTTAATGTTGCTAAATGGTCTACATCATGCCTTTTAAATAATGTATATATATTTTATGTCAGGGCATGGTAAGACAAAACCAAACATGGTCAAATGAGTAGGCAATAGAAATTTACTCCAAACTATTGGCAGTCCACACTGTTCTTCATCTCCCCTTCCCATTTTCTATAATGGATACTGTTCTTCATCTCCCCTTCCCATTTCTATAATGGATACAGTTCTCAAGAAAGCCAAAAGGAAAGCTTCATCAGAGTTACCGAAATTGTATTAAAATCTTGTGTATCTTCAGAATTTGTTTCTATTTTGCCTTCTTAAGTCACATAATAGATGAAACCAAAAGAACTGGTTCCCCCTGTCCCTAACGAGACCCTTATTACTGAGCATTCCTTAGGAGGGAAGACTCTGACCAAATCTAAACAGCTAAAACAGCTTTATTGAAAAATTATTTTGCTTTTTTAAGTCAATGCGTAATAGGTAAATAAGCACGTGGTTATGATATGATATGCTTCTAGTACATGAATAAACAAGTGTCATAAACTTCTCTTCGGATTAACAAAAAGGCAGGTAAAGGATCTGGGACTACACCTCCATACTGTGCTTCCCATATCAGCTATCCTACAGATAAGGGCTTCTTCCTCAGCATCTATATCTAACTTTTAAAAATTAAAGTGTCCAAATCACAAAGCCACTACACAATATTACAAGTGTATTCTTTTTAATTGTACAAACTGGCTTGCTGCATATGAACTAAGTTTTCCTACACTGCACCCATCTCATTCACAGTTGTTAAGACACATTTTAAGCAGCTAAAGCAACATTAAATATATTCCACCAGCACCACCTGGTGGGCCCTCAGCTTTATGCTAGAGACCATGGCAGCTATACTCTAAATACTTTAAGGAGCCTTTTAACATTTACTAAAGCAAGTTTTCTTACTCAGCTTAAATAAGCATTACCTACTTGGTCTGAAAAGATGATTTCTTTTGAAAACATTCAGATTTTCAATCTCCTAATTTTTACAGGAAAAAAGAGCCTTTCTTGTAAAAGGTAAAAAAAATAAAATCTAAGATAACTTAAAATTTCCTCTTTTTAAAATTCAAACCTATTACATACCTACAAAAATGTACAAAGATGACATGTGACCAGCTAGTTAACAACAGTGGTTTAACTAAAATACAATTTTTAAAGCTTCCAAGTTTCTCAGGTAGTAAGTTTTCACTGTAAACCTTTTCAAAGCTATGTGAAAAAAAATCTTATCAGGCTAGACCTTTGTGGGTTTGAAGATGAATGCACCTTCCTGACATTTTCACGAACTTTTACCAACATTTCAGACTCCTACATTACACTGAGGTAATTTTGCCACAATCAAATGCAACACTGGATTAATAACATTACAAAGAAACAAAAAGCAACTTTATCCAACTTTACATAACTTGCTGTTCCTACAGCCTCCAAATCCCTGATTTACAACTTCAATCCTTTAAAATGACGTTTTTAACAATACCAGTACAAAGAAGAGTCTGGTGTTTATTACTTGGAAGAAAATCATGGTCACTCTAAAAGCAAAGGGTATGTCAACCTCAAAATGGGCCAAGACTCTCATATTTGGCCATAAAATGATGGTCTGCCAGAAGAACTCCCTTCACAATCATAATTTAATAATTGTGGCTAATTCCCCATACCCAACTTTTTACATATTAATTGATAAATATATTGTTCATAAACTTGTGGCTACAAAAGCTAGAGGCTCCCACAAAGTACGAGAGTAAAAAAAGAGTCAAATGTTTATTCAGTGTTATTTACTAAAATAATGTGCTTATGAATCACCCAGGACAGAAAAACAAAACAAAATAAAATGACAAAATATTCTCTAGAAAAGAACGCTGTGTTTACACACTCAATTGGAATGTATCAAGCTTTAATTATGTTGACAGATGTTATGATTAAAAACAAACTACGAAGGGGCAGGGAAGACTTAATTAAGCACATGCTCAAAAGAAGATTGGGCTACTTCATGAATGAGAAATCCATCGGGCCTTACTGAAAACACAGAAGTCACAACTAGATCCAGAAGAGCCTAACACCCAAAAGGGTTGAGAGTCACGCTGTAGAAACAGGATGCCTGCATCTGTTGTTATATGCCTCCATA
>NW_008240122.1:4244563-4246308 GCF_000691975.1 Corvus brachyrhynchos
ATGACTAATGAAAATCACCGAGGAGAGGTTGAAAAAGCTCTTCACAGGAAACAGCAATAAGCTGCTCTTTTGCATTGTGACTTGTGTTGCTCTCTCTTCTCATGTCAAGCAGGACATTGCCCACGGCAGAAGGAACTTGCACGACGGCCCCTTCAACTCCTCACCCTTAGCAAAGGCAGAGTTACCTGCCCCTCGTAGCAACTCATGTTTGGGCACATGAATACTCCAGCACCTCTGTGCTGTGCACAGCTCCTTCTGCTGTGGTGGGGACTGTGGCCAGCTGGAGCCTGCAGCACAGCATGGCTGTGATTTGTGCAGCCACACGTGCTTCACCACAGGAACAACAGGACACCAGCACTGACAGAGCCTGGCTCTGACACTGCTATGCCATTGCTTTTTTTCATATGAGGAACATAAGTCATGGAAGTGTAAGATTAAAAGGTTCTGGTATATACTGAATAACTTATTCAAAGAATAAAAAGACCAAAGAGATTTTCAAAAGCCTGCTCATTCTGATAGATAAGACTCAATCTGGTGTTTCCCCACCGCCAATAAAGTAGTGGCATAGCAAAGGAAGATGTTAGGATCATGCAAAAGGATCATGCTAGAAAGCAATCACTATTCAACAGAATCAAGGCAAAAAAGCATACAATTCATCTGTGATTTTTAATCAATATAAAGAATTAGCTTTAAATGTGTTAACAATATGTAGAACCTGGGAGATATTTTCATTGTAAAATATATTTAATACCGAAATACATCGTTAGACAGGAATTTTCATCAAATTTCCACTGCTTCACTCAAAACTTTTAGTCACTACACACCATAAAAGTTTTGCTTGTATGACAGTCCATCTTTCAAAATCAGTCAAATTAGACAAAAGCTGTTATAGTCATCTTTAGCAAAAGTATTACAAAAAAGCTCATAGTGACTCACAGTTGCAGCTATTCAGTTAGATGCAGGAGGGACACCATAAGCCTTAAAGTAGCTCCTGCTTCAGACCTCCCATGCACACAAGAAGTTAACCCCACAAAGAGACTTCAGAGAGCACACCAAATGAAGAGGAGTGATACCGACCCCACATGGTTGCTCAGCTGCATTCTGTAAGTTTCCATAGAAAATATTGGTGAAATTCTGCTTACAACTAGCATTTTGAAGTCAGAACAAAAAAGTCAGTGTTTCTAGCCATGTGTGAATGGGTTTGTTCTGTATTTTACGAAGTTTACTAGAAATTATGCCATGCAAAGAAAGGAATTTGCTCTTGACCAACCCTATCTACTTTGTAAAGTAAAAATTACTACATTATTTCATACCAGGGACTCTGTTTTGTAGCAGATTATAACACAGAATATCATCATTTCTTTCAGTTACAAACCCTACTTTTGAAACAGCTTGCTGACCCCACAGCAGGGACAATAAATAAGCACCTTATTAAGCAACTGCTGAAATGACAGAAGTTCAAGGTAATCATCCTTTCATTAGGGATTATTTCTCCCCTGTTCAGCTTCAAATGATATTTAGCACCAGTTAAGCTGATGGCTTTCCTGGTAGACAGTATAGATCTTTAGAATTCTTCTCAAGAGAGAAGAATTAGTCCTGTTTCAATACATCTTTAGCAAGATGCTCTAACAAGTGTTGGTCTTGTTGCTTCAGATCATTAAAAATGACTTATCTTAAAATAACACTTAGTCTTACAATGACACTCTGTTTTCCACTTTTTCCAGTATGCTTATGCAAAACAAAAA
>NW_008240122.1:4246323-4297241 GCF_000691975.1 Corvus brachyrhynchos
CTTTCAGATTATGAACAACCTGCAAAATTTAACGGTTTGAAATACTAAATTATAATTTTTCAAGAGCAGATAAAATGCAAGAATGTCTGTTTACAAGAAATTTAAAGGAATGTAAGAAATGAAAGACAGTTCAATTAAAAAGACCAGCATCCAAATCTCAAAAGAAATGTATGAGAAAGACTAAAAGATTAGTATGTTAAAAAATTTAGTTATTGAAGTAGCTGTCTTCAAGTATTACCCACTCCTCTGAAGATTGGAAATATTGGGGCTAAAAAGCCCAGCCTTTTTGTCTTTTACTGCTTTGAAGCCTATAAGAAGTTTGTGTGTTGATTTTTCATTCTAAGACCTCGTTGCTCGTAATCAAACATAATACAAGGATATTTCAAACTTAAGGACAAGTATACTCTGAGTCGGGCAACCTGATTGCCTATCTGCTAGCGTAAAACAGCTTTCAGGAACACAGGGGAAGCACTTGGGGCAGTGTACTTAAAAGCTTCTCCTTTTAGAAATGTTATTACTTTGGAAAATGCAGCCCAGTTCTGCTTTCAGGTTTGGATCAATGCAGAGAACATATCCCTCAAAAAATGTCCCTGATTACAGAATTAAAAGAGCTCAAAATTCTCTGATTTCAATTCTTCAGCTACCATCATTCCTCCGCAAACTGATGTGGCATTTCCTGCCAATAAAACAGCAAGACAATTGCTACTTGCAACAGAATGAAAGAGGTTTGAGAATCATTGCAAACATAACAATAAGTTACCATGCTTTAATTTCTTTTGTATTAGATAAAACTCTCTATGAACTCCCAAAGCAAGAGCTAGTTACCATACTAAACTAAAAAACTAACTGTATAGCTCCAGTCCGGAAGCCTTTATTCAGCTGTGTATGAACCATGCCCTCAGCACATCCCTGTAAAGAGGAGAATGATCAGATATCTGTCTTCATCTTGTCTGAAAACGATGACATTTTTCAGTAAGAAAAGGGTCCAAATGGCAGGTGTCAAAGAGCTTTAGCTTCACACGTGGTGCTAGGAGGCAGAAAAAACAACAGTAGCGTGTGGCCATGTCAGGGCTGCACAGAAGCTGCCGTACAAGCGTATATCTGAAAAGAGCAAACCTCAGAGCCTGTTAAATCAATCTAGTGCCAGATGCTGTTATCAGAACAAAACTGGTGCTGTGGATTCATCCCCAGAAGAAATACACGTCCCATGTCTGCAGTGAAAAATAAAGACCTAGGGTGGCATGTCTCAAGACTGAAGGTGACAGTCACCTGTGACTGCCCCCACCACTTTCATTGACAGTTTCAGAAAGCAAGTGCTGTCATTGCTCATAAAGCAGCTGGAGTTGAAGCTCCTTTCTGTTCTTGCACAGAGCTTTAAAATCTGAGCTTCAGGTCCAAAATCTACTCCCAAGTTAACCATCCAACTAAAAAGCAGTCAAGTAATTTATTATTACTTTAAACACTGTAGTACAATAGGAACTTCAGAGAAAATTTAGCTACTGCTCATCTCCTTGCTGCAGCAATGCCAAGGAGAGAAATTGTGACAATATGAATAATGTTACAGAATCAACATAACCTTAATGCAAGAGGACAACTTTAGCTCGAAAGAAGCACATTTTATGTGATTACCATGCAACAACATTAAAGTAATTCTAAGCCGTATAAATGAAAAATGGTTGTATTCAAATATGTTCAAAAGTTACCTATCTATAATCAATTACCATTAGAAGAAAGGAAAGAGTCAAAAAGGCTTTAAGACTGACATAGGAAATGAAAGCCCTGGAGTCCACTTCTAAAATATAATAGCCATGGAAATGGGTATGCTTTTTATGAATACACTTTATTTCCAGACCAATCATGCCACTGCTCATGCAGTTTTACGCAATTAAATTATCTCAGTGAACTCAGGGGAGCAAACTGTACACACAGCACTGAAAAAATATAGCCAAACACTGACAGGATTTTACCTAACTTGTTTTTATCCAGGAGGGAAGCATAGGGAGACAAAGAAACACAACCAATTTGGCAGTCAGGCTTCAGAAAGAAGAGAAACACTAGGTGATGTTAAACACTCACAATTCATACCTTTATAGACAATCCTGAAATTAAATCACCTAGACGTACATTAAAAACATGGCACAGTCCAAAAAGATTATGATGCTCCCCAAAAAGCCTTTAAAAACTGTTCCCCACTGAAGGGCTCAATAAGCAGCCTTTTTTAGACCCTGTCCTTCACAGTTCTCAAGTGCTTGGTGAAGATGACAAGCTTGACTCAACACCATGAAATGCAGCAGACCAAAGGAATCTGCAAGTTCCAGAGCAGAAGGCTGTCACCAACACTGTCCTTCCAGCAGCTTCTCCTCAGCTCAGCCAAGCAGAAACCCCTGCAGTGACAGCACATGGCGAAAGGTGGTGTTTCAACCAGTCCATTTTCAGCCATGCAGGATCTTACAAGAAGTAAGATCTATCCTGGCTGTTTTTAGAAACAGCAGAGGCAAAGGCATGAACTACCCTGAAACCTGGTAGTTCATGTTCATGCATAGTAACTCAAGTTGAAGCATTATCCAATACCAAGGTTGTGGAAACAAACAAGACTTTTTAAAAAAAAAAGATTCCTGCATATAAAGAAATACCTAGACCTTTGCTAGTATCACCTGTATTTGGCATTGTCATTGACAATTTAAAAAATAGGGGGATAATTCATGTCTGACTAAAGCCAATTTAATTTTTAAACCAAAACATTTCCCTATTGCATGCACTGTCATACCCACACCACCCTTCACACAGGACATTCAAGAAAACAAATGATCCATTAAGGAGAGTCCATCAGGTTCTTGAGTGAATACAGATCTCTCAACCAATTTATTTGTCAGTTAACTTTACAGAGCATTCAGAGTTAATCAAATAACATTGCATTAAGAAGCATCACATGTGACCAGTCAGTTTGAAACTACCTAGAAAGGCTGCAAGAACATGCCATTCCAGTGCTATAATGGCTCTTGGGAATCATTTTTATCTGTTAGAACAAGTAACACAGATGCAGCAACTGCTGTGCCTAAAACGCAGTTAAACCAGACCAAAGGCTGGAGCTTAGAGTCACATTAACTCTCATGGAGACTTCGTCCCCAGAGTGGAGCATAACTGGACAAGACCACAACATATGGAGGAAAATGCCTCTTGGAGAACGGCACCTCCAGCAACTGTCATTTTCTTTAATGCTCACTCTGGGCAATTGGGAGGCAGCCTGGCCAGTGCTGCCTCCACAGCCCTGATTCATGCAAAATTCTGACCTGTAGCTTTGGCCAGAGACAGGCTTTATTCTGTTTCCCCTCCGTGCTTTCCTACAGTACCACTGATCATAGTACTCAATCTCTCCTTACCAGCCCAACCCTCTCCTCAGCACAGGTCCAGGAGGGAAAGCTGGAGTCAGCTATACCCCCCTTCTACTAGGGTTGAGCAGTGCAATGCAGAAAGATTCTGCACACACTGAGGAAATCACAGATCCTCTGCAGCTACTCCTCTCTGCTCCCTCCCCATCCCTCTTAACAGTGAGGCTGTATCCAAAGACTTCATATTAAATATTTTTAACCTACAGACACTTCTTGGCACAGCTTACTGAACTCTGAAGTACCCAGGTTTTCCACATAGCAAAACTCAAACTAAATTAAGAATTCTGGAATCAGAATAAATGCTGGCAGGGAAAATTCTTTAATTCTAGCCATGTCGTTTCTTCTTAGTTTACTTTGATTTGGAATTCACCTAAAAAAATAAGCCGTCTGTTTTGGTTTACAGAAGATACATTCACCTACTGAGTTTATCCTCCAGCTCAACATACTCAAGACAAATGTTACATAAAGTAAAAGTGCTTCATGCAAACCCATTCAAAATTATATGCTTCTACCTTTTAAAAATCACTTCAGCAAATTTAATCATGACAGTGCGCTTATCGTTTTTAAAGTACTCATTTGCTGGGAGGTTTTTTGTTGAGTCTGTCAGGTTTTTTTAACACAGGACAATACAGTTGCTTTGATATTTTCCTGTGATCTAGTTTATTACCATTCCAAGCTGACACTTATCAAGAAGTGTTCCATTCTGTCAATCGAAGAAAATATTTTTCTTCATTGGAAAAAAGGCTGTAAAACCAAGGTACTAGTTAAGTGTTTCCAGAAAAATCTATTAGTCCCCTATGAAGGAACTGTAGCATTACAGTATAGAAAGGATTATGGTAACAGACAGGAAAATAAAATCAAACAAGAAAGTTAAGAAAAAGACTAGGTTACTCATTCTACAGAAAAAGGTAACATTTTTCACATAAAAAAAAAACCAAACAAAAATATCAGCTGAAGCTTACTTTACCTTAACAAGCACTTTTAATAGCTCAGTTACTTTTCTCAGACAGATTTAAAGGTACAAAGATATACTCAAATGTCTGTAGAGCAACATAAGTAGATTGAGTGCCTTGTTACTAAATTACCCATTTTTCTCTTTTTAGGCCTCTAGGGTTCATCCATAACTTTTCTGGTCTCCTCATTGTCATAGTTTTAAATATTACTATTTTACTTCTCTCATGTGCAGCCACTGGGCATCTACAGTAAAAGATCTGAATAACATATTTCCAAATGAAAGTGAGCTAAACATTAGGTATATTATATTTTATCCTTTAACCATTTACACCAGTGGACACCCTCTCATTCATTTTGTATTACAAACAGAAGTATGTATCAACCTCTGTGAAAAAAACCCCACAAATAAAAGTAATGACCAAATTCCCACAAACTCGAAATGGATTAATGAATTGCATGTTTTTACAGACAACAAACTCCTTTCATAAGATTGTAACCAAAAGGGGGAAAAAAACTGACAAAAATAAGTATCTGGAATTAGTGAAATAAAAGTTCAGTTAGGTAGTGCTATATTTGTTTTCCCCCTTCTCTTAAAAGGGAATCATTTGTTCCCTTAGGTTGTGACAGATCCACACAGGAGACCTTTCCATGAGTAATATCACTAGAACTGGCATAAACATATGCTGAAAGACCACTTCATTTAAAATACATTTTTCATTCAGCTACAAACACTCAAAAAAAAAAAAAAATCTTCTGGGTAGAAATTTCTCAGCTTCATTTCTAGCCAATTATTTTTAGACTCGAAAAGAAAATCCCAACCATAGCCTTTTTGTTTTATTAGTTATCCAAATCTGTAAGCATGGGATAAGATGGCTTTCTAGTTTTTTTAAGAGAGCCTTACACCTACTAAATCACAAAAATGCAGCTTATTTTATGTCCTACTTTTTACACCACAACTTTCAAATGATTCTCCAGTCACAGGTATGCTATATAGAACTTAGATAATCAACTACAATTTTAGCAATAAAATTCCTTACAATAGTGTGAAGGTGCATTAATACATTTATACATCTAATTACTTGTGAGCCCAACAACATATATTTTGCAGAAAAACATCTTGGAACATGCAATTTTTTTTAACCATACTACCCCTCTTTTTCATCCCTACCCTACTTTATATCAGGAAAGTCTCGTAGAAACATTTGAGAAGCTGTAGGTCAGTTACATGATTTTAAGCAATGGTGCTAACAAACTAAAATGTTTGGAAAGGATAAGGCAACTCATCCTTATCAAATATAACTATGTTGTTTTCCCTAACAGATGCCACAGTTTGCACCAGGAAGTTCATGCTCAGTTTTTCTACCCTCAGTTTTTCTGCAATGAGCATCTATCCTACATCTACTTCTCTGGATTGGTCATTATTCTTATGCCTGGATCATTAAAGATAAGCCACCAATGAAAAGTGAGGGTCTTGGAATGATTCTTTCAGCTTTTGGAAACCATTGAATGCCTGGGAATGACAATGGTTGAAAAACACCAGTGGAGATTGATCGGTCCAACACTCTCACTCAAAGCAGGGAGAACCAAAGCTCAGGGCTGGGTCCAGCCAGGTTTCAAATATTTCCAAGAACAGAGACTCTAAAACTTACCATATATTAACAGGAACACTTGGATCCTCTGTAGCTAAGACTTGTTGTTTTGACAGTATTAAGCTGAGGTTCAAAGTTTTTTTTAATGGCAGTTTAAAAATTTAGCACCATATATACACTTCAGAAAAGCACATACTTGCCCTGAAACAGTGGGGCATAAATAAACAGAGATTTTAAGAGCCAAAACTCTGTTTTCAAAAACTGTGCTCCACTGAGAACTCACTAAATAATCCCAGCTTCCTCAAATGCTGTGAGCAAAAAGAAAACATGAAATTGTTTGAAAATTAAATTAATGGAAATGTGTGCCCTGCTGATTCCAGCAGGAACAGAGCAGGCCCACTTAATTTCCAGTGTCTGATGTTAAACTGTTAAGACTACTCTTGCAGCTGATAATTAACAGCTATTAAAGAAAAATAACAACAAAACTAACAAAACAACAATTTGGAGATCAGGGCTATGGAAGAGACAGCACAATATTAAGCAATAATTGTCCGGATGAGAAGCAGAGGTTATCTGAGAGAGACTCCATGGCAGCACAGCAGTGCGGAGCCTGGAGGCGCTCTGGCTGATGCAGACAGCTCCTGCGGGGGGTTATGGAGAACATATGCCAGGGTGGGATATGCAGCACCCTTTAATACGGCAGAGCATCTCCTGCCCCCGGGCGCCTGCTCAGCTCTGCTGGCTACTGCAGGAGGTGGCAGAGCCAAGCCTTGTCCCCAGCCTGCCCCTGGAAGACAGGCCAGCAGTGCCACTGCTGCCAGAGTCCCCACAGCCTTGAGCCAGAGCAGCACGAGGCTCGTGTTCGCACACCATCACCATGTGCAACAACACAACCGCGATCTGCACGGGACCAGGCCGGGGCTTGGACTGGGCAGCTTGGGACGAGGCTTGTAGGAACCCAGAGTACCGAGAATATTTCTCTGCTTGTTTTTAAGGGCTCTTACCCCCCTGAACAACACTGTTTTAGCCTCCAACCTTGGAAAAAATTACCAACGATCAGACAGGAACTAGAAAATACAGTGATGTGACTTAGGTGATAGACTACTATGTAAGATTGTCACAGGGTGAAAAATTTAGAGGTTTTGGGCTTCTCTTTGCAGTAAATAGATAAGAGTAAAAAATATCAAAATGGAGGATTGTTGTTGTCCTCTAAACCTTCTTCTCTTTCTTCTACTACTCCATATTCTGCAGTAGAAGTAGTTTGGAATGACTGGATAGAGAATTCCGCAGTTCCTAGTCATGTTACTGAATAATTGGTAGGAAAGTGAAAATAATGTACGTTTTTAGTAACTATTGGTTAAAATATCTTTAAAAGGCTGTGTAAATCTTGATAGAGAGCCTCCACTCCTGCTTTTCTGTGCTCTGTGCTGTACCTGGGTCATGCTAGTGGCTCTGTTCCTCTGATAAGACTTAATAAACAACTATCTGGCAGCATTGAAACTCCAGGAAAAGTCTTGGTTTATCTTTGAAACGCCTTGCAAGGACTTTCAGCAAATTCTCTCCCATCCGGAGAGACTTGATTTACAGCACGGTTCAGTGTCAAGGCTGACAGGATTTCCTAAACCCACTGCAGAGCTGGGGTAACAAGCTCCTCCTCCATCAGAAGAACAAGGCACAAACATTAAATATTCCCCTTTGCCCCCCCAAGAAAGGACAGGCTTCCAAGTCTAAGCATAAACAAAAGTTCAGCTAAATTCAGATCCAAATTATATTAAGGAATTATTGGTGTAGATTTTAATATTAAGGGTCAAATTGCTGCTATCCTTTTTTTTCCTCTCTCCCTAATTTATAAATTTGTATTAAGGAGAATTTAATCCGAAAATGCCATGTAATTATTTCTAAACTATATATTTGGAAATTGTTTTATAAAATTAGCCACAGATACGCATGTTCAGAATTCTGTCAAGATGCTGAAATATTTTCTTAAAAATATATAAATAATGCTTTAAGATTACTAATACCACAAACTGGCATGTCCTAGATTTGAGTTTAATCAAACCCTGAGAACCAGAACAAACACATTTCACAAGCTCCAAGTCTTGACTTCCTCTGAAGTTCATAAAAGCTCACAACATCACCATCATCACGTGCAAGATGTGATTTATGCAATTTAATTATATTAACGGTGGCATGGTAAAGAAGAAACCACAAACTTGTATTTTGTCATTAAATCCAACAGAAACTAACCTACAAATACTTTATAAGTAAGGAATAGACGTGAACTCAAACCATAATTACTCCATTAAAATTCTGATGAGACCTGTTGTAATCACTAAGACTTCAACCTGTATTGAGTGCTAGAACTGGTATTTCAGATGACCCAAAGACAATTTACATAAAGAAAGCATCTCACTCAAAGTTCACTGTATTATAACTTTTAATTTATCACAACCTAAGAGGAACCACAGACTAGCTTGGTTTCTTAATGCTGATATTTACAGTCAAACCAAAAATAATCAATTTTGCATTTTATGCACTGCATACTAAATAAAATATATTGACACAAATCAACATTTCATCTGTATCTTTACTTTATAAAAACCTGGAAGAAATTTCCTACAGACCATAAAACTGAATAGAATCTGCTTTGAATTAGGTGCCACCACCTTTTTCTTCTCACATAGCACCAGAACAACCCCAGGCTCAAAATCTTGTCTCAATCAGAAAACATTATTCCTGTTAGTGTAAGAAGTCCAGTAATCTACAATCTACTGTAACTGCTTTACCAAAGAGAAGCCAGAAAGAGGAAAAATAATTTCCTCTAGACTTATCTCCTAACAATGAGCTCAGACTTTCCAGTGAGTGGTCTTCTCCAGAAAGGCCATGAGATCATCAACCAGCTCCCCCAAGGAGAAAGCTACAACCAAGGCAGCACCAAGTGCTTGTGGACACTCACATACAAAGCCAGGAAGATGATGGCAGAGCCAATTCCCCACAGGAGCAGGGGTTAACAAGAGGAACAGTCAATAGGAGACCCCTAAGCATTCCTTTAAAAGGAATTAAACATTCTTTAAAAGTCTTTGTACTGTTCTTGTTAGCTAGAAAACCAGGATATATTAAAAAGATACTATATCATGATATCAAAATTATTTCATTTTAAAACATTCAAATTGACAATGTCTCTTTCTATTTACTCTAACAGCAGAAGATTAGAGCTAACATTTCCTTTTGGAGAGAGATAATCACTGAGAAGTAACGCAGGAATATCCAGTTTGATTTACTTAAAAATGACAAACTTCTAGAAAATAACTTTAATTTTAAAAAAGTAAGTTGGAGCTGTGATTTTATACTATGAGGAAAAATAGACCAGGAACAAGCAATAAATGCATCACTGATTTTACTGAAAGCCCACTTACAAAGTATATTTACAGTACAACATCATAATGCTGACAAGAGAATCACCCATGGAGGATGCACGTTTCCCTGAAACATTTGAATTTACGTCAAATTCAAATGTCAAAATATATTCTAGCTAAACGTTAGTTCTAGTTCAACCCAATAAAAGAACTGAACAGGCAGTAGGCATGTTGCCTTGGCTGCCAAAGAAGTTTTAGAAAATGTAAAAGTTAATTAGGTTTGAGAGAGAAGTTTTATGGGAAAAGCCAATTTATTATAAGCAATAACCAGAACTGCTTATAGACAGACATCTTCGCCCCCACCTCCAGGCTTTTTATTGAGAAACATCCACCGACAACTGAGCTGTTTGAATAGTATTTGTTGCTACATAAAGAAAAATCTGATTCAATTAGAAACTCTGATATTACTTGCAATTGCAAACAGGATTAAATCAAAAATGTTACTTCTACATGAGCAACAAATTTACTTTCAGGAGCATTAGGTATTAGAAGGAAAGGAAAATATCCAAACATGAAGAACTGCTAGATGGATGCGATTACATTTACAACCGTACATGGAGTCACCCAAACAACACCAATCTGCCCCCAAAACTGAAAAGGAACAAGAAAGCCAACATCACTCTCTCCTCTCTGCCCTCTCCCCTGCACTTGCCCATTGTTGCTGCAGGAGGGGCTGGTACTGAAGAAGGTGCTTCACGCAGCCTGTGCATTTTGATGTGTCCTTTCAGGAGCACTTTCTCGCCTCTGTATCACTCACCATGACAAACGGATCATTTCTCCCTCTCTCC
The DNA here is from genome assembly GCF_000691975.1 of Corvus brachyrhynchos. Taxonomy (NCBI): domain Eukaryota; kingdom Metazoa; phylum Chordata; class Aves; order Passeriformes; family Corvidae; genus Corvus; species Corvus brachyrhynchos. The sequence goes on from NW_008240122.1 coordinate 4,256,460, forward strand.
ACTTACTCATCGTTGACAAAACTGCTGGGATTCAGTTATAGAAAGGAATTATCCTCAATAGGCACCTTCAGTTACAGCTGCATGACACTGCAGTCATCTAAGTCTAATCCCTTTTCAAGCTGAAATAACCTACTCAAAGTCCCTTTGAGACACACAGCATGTCTATATTCTCTGCCTCTCATACCCTGAAAAAAGCAGAAGTGTGCTGAAGTATCTCTTGTTGCTGTGGCTTCTTTCAATGTCATTCATGGAGCTCTTAAGACTGCCATGCACTTTGTTGATAAGAAAAGTTAAATGAGTCCAGGCAAGCATAACCCCCCAGTTTTAGCATCACACAAAATTACTCCAAGGGAGGGTGCAACATGGGCAGCACTCACTCCTGCACTGCCAACAACCTCTAAGAGCAGATAGCCTGAAATCAGGAAGAGAAATTATAATTTCAGGTAACTGCAGAGGGAAAGAGTTCTTGCTTTACTGACAGACACATTGCATTCGCTTTTCAGGCTTGGAAGATTCTCGGGCTGTCAGACACCTAGAGGTCATAAACGTTTAATTTTCAAATCTCCCTAAAATCCAAGGCATTTTGTCTGTTTTGGGTTTGATTTAAAGTTTGTACCAATTGCTCTCCTGGCACTGGGGGACCTTGTTAGCAGCAGTACAGAGGGCAGTTTCCTGAGGTTTACTACTGAGAAAAGACCTGAAAATATTTTTGGGGGAGAATTCCATCTAAACTTAGGATCTGCCCACAAACTTTTCATTTTTACCAGACCTCAACAGTATCGATACTTCAAAGAATAAAGAAACTTTTCCCCACTAATGAGAGCATTTATGACTTAGGATGAAAATTTCATTCCAAAGGTACTTCTCTGACAGTTAGAAGACACTGAAATTAAGATAACTAGTGTTTGACAGCTGAATGTAATCTAACTGCCTATCCTAAGCTTCTGCTACCAGCATCAGCAATAATAGCACAGTAAGTTTAAATAAATAAGTAAATCCATATATCACATCTCACAATAATAAAGGCAGCCGAGTATGAGCTGAAATGCAGAACAGCAAATGTGGTTTTACAAATGAATAGGTATGAAGTTTGGCAGAATCTCACCTTAAGTAAAAACATATTACTGGCAAACTCACACAAATGGAAAAATGCTTACTTCTCCATTAGGTTCTTACAGAGCGTGTACTTGAAGACAAAACACTATCAGAATATACAACCGCAATAACACTCAGTCTTAGTACATTACAAATCATCTTGTATTTATATAATTTTAATCTGGATGCTCTATTAATCACACTAGATTTGGATGCTTCCATTTAAATTAACTCCTGACAGGATTTCACAAATAATTCCTGTTGGAGCTTCTTTACATAATAAGGAGCCTAAATGAAGTTTCTTAATCTTTACTAGTGAAAATTTACCAATTGCCAATTACCAACAGTTACTTCATGACATGGTCACTTAAAACACACAAACATGTTTCTGACATTCTTATGTGCAAGAAGGATAATAGTAAGATCCCAAATGCCACAAGTATCACTCATTTTAGAAAGGCCATATTGACACAAAACATAAATTAACATTTTAATGATTTTAATTTACATTCACTTCCAGTATCAATGATTTTGTTGTTAGCATGACCATACCATACTAGTGTGGAGCAATGCTGTTTCATCTAGGCAATGGATGAGGACCAGCAGCTTAAAATGCACACATGAGTAACAAGAACCACACTCCAAGTTTCCATAATTAAATTCCCATCATTACAGTTCTGCAAATGAAAACAAGAAGGAGGATTTCACCTATTTAAAATACTTTCTACTTTCTGTTATTTTCAGGTCTAAACCCAATAGTTTTCAACTTGTGGTTCACAGGTTACTTCCAAGAGGTTTAAAAAAGGACATGGAAGAATACAGCCCACTGCAAGTAGGCTTACAGTTTCTGGAGTGTTTTTTTTACACTGCCAGTAAACATCAATGATCTGCAAATCAAAAATACATCAAAGAACCATCATTATTCAGCTCAGTCACTTTCCCTCAATTTGTTCTATCAGGTAACATCCAAATTTGACTACATTCTATTTCCAGCATGAGAGAAACTGAGGCTGACCACACATGTTACTTCAAAGAAAAAAAGCCACCTGAAACTACAGAGCCACACATGCTCATTTTGGAAGCTCTTAAAATGCTGATGCAGCAGTTTACCTGAAAGTCTAAGCTTTTCTGGTTTGTTTGAAATCGGTATCAATACCAAGTTTGGAACACCTAAGGTTTGTATTATTAATCCTTCACTCATTTTCTTCATGTGGGACCTCCCGCTAACAGATCAAATCCCAACCTTCAATGCCTTTTGAGGAATAGACAGCATTTTAAAACATACCCTGGAGATATATTAAGGAAGGGTATTTAGCTCACTCCAGCTTAAAAAAAATTGATAAACATAGTATTAGAAAAAACCTCATAGATGCAGCTGTTAGGAGTCGTCTCCAATACTCACTCTGAGAAGCAGTGTTCTGTCATTAGGTCACGTTTTTCAGCTGAAGTCCAAGCCTCAATTTTAAGCTTGGACTGAACACCATACATTCATGCTCACAAATGATCAGGGAACAGGAGTGGCAAATTTCTCTTGACATAACCTGCTGCACTGAAAAGGCAAGGAAGACACAGCTCTGATGAGGTCAAAGCTGTACAAAGTTCCCACAGGCTGTACTTCAGTGTGTCTGTCTAGGGGAAGGACCTTCAAAGTGCCATGCCCCCTATTCCCTGACTGCACTCTCATTCTTTCTGCAGCACTTCCTCAAGCCTCTTGCATTCCTTGAGCCATCCCTTGACTCTGGCAACCACTCAAACACCTCTTAACAATGGGCTCCTTGCCTTCTCCTGCTAAGAAGTACAGGATGGCACACAGTGCCGAGACCTGCCTTTCACAACAACTTTAAAGTTCCATCCTTTGGTATCTCTATTGATACTGCAAACATGGTAAGAGCCAATGCAATGAAGAGTGGTTTGGTAACTCTTAAGAGAAAAAGGATGTTGAACCAAATAAACACAGCAATTATGAGAGAAGTGGGCATTTTATACTCTCATCTTGTATTATGTTCATTTTACTAAATAAGATCTCTCTGGAAATCTTTCTTTCTATGACATTAAACTGGTAAGAACATTACAGTGTTGACCAGAAAGCACATAAAAACTTCAGAGGTTGTAACTACATTAAATAATAATCTAAACCAGTTCAGTCTGAAATAAAAAGCTTCATTTTGGCCTGTTAGATAATCTGCCTCCTCAGAAATAGCAGACACAGAAATTAACTAATTTTACTTCACAGAAGAACCTGAGTTGGAAGGGACTCACAAGGATCATCAAGTTCTACTCCCGGCTCTGCACAGGACCAGCCCCAAGAGTCACAACATGTGCCCAAGAGTATCATCCAAACAGTTCTCGAACTCTGTCAGGCTTGGTGCTGAGACCATTCCCTGGAGAGCTTGTTCCAGTGCCCAAACACCCTGTGGGTGAAGGACCTTTTCCTAATATCCAACCTAAACCCCCCAATTCAGCTTTGTGCCATTTCCTTGAGTCCTGTCACTGGTCATGAGAGTGAAGAGCTCAGTGCCTGCCCCTCCCCTTCCCCTTATGAGGAAGTTGTAGACTGTGGTGAGGTCTCCCCTCAGTCTCCTCCAGGCTGAACAAACCAAGCGACCTCAGCCGCTCCTCATACAGCTTCCCCTCAAGGCCCTTCAACATCTTTGTTGCTCTTCTTTGTTTGAGTGGAGCAATCCAGGGAATTTCAGACCTAGTCATCTTCCTTAACTCTATTAAAACCTTCTTTATTTCTGGGCTTTGGAAACAGCTTTGAACAAGAGACTTTAGGCCAGAGTAATTTTGTCATCATAGAAAGCCCTTATGAAAAGATATCGCACTGGAAACACTGACCAGCGCACAGTGTGAAGTGATAATAGTTTTAAAGATTTCTACTAACATAGTCAAACACACACAAAAAATAAATCCCCTACTCACAGTATAGTTTTAGTAGTTCTATGCTGTACATTTAAATTAAGACTAAATCTGATTTTATCATAATTGAATTTTAGGAAAACTCCCAATCTTGCTCTCCTACTATACTGCATGCAGTACACACATGCCAAAACTGCCCCCAGGGGACCTGATGGGCACACTTAGTGCAGAAATGGTAGCATTTGCTCACTGCATCTTCTTTCTCTGACACTTCTCAGTAACGTTTTACCTTCCCAACATGTTCTTTTTTTGTGTTTGCAAATATTTTTGGATGGTTTTCCCTCTTCACCTGACTTCTGTTATACTGCAATACCAGATTACTTCTAGCTGATCTTAAAAAAAGCTGTTTTATTAATCTGAAAACAATAGAGATCTACAAGAAAACAGCCTGTGTACAAATTACTGCTCAGTGGAGCACATAAAATTGAAAATAAAGAAGTCATTTTGCAATCCTAAATACAAATGGCTTCTCTGTGAGAAAACAAAGGAAGGAAAGAATTATCAGTAATTATCTGATTTGTAAAACTATATCTGAGATCAGTACATTTCTAACTGAAGAGAATGCATTACTGCCCTTAAACACGCTGTCACACGTTTAATGGCTTTTCATCCTAAAATCTTCCCTTTCTTCTCTTTAGTATCCCTTAAAGGTCTGAAGAGATCTACATATTGAGAATGCATAACTTTCAAAAACTCTTAGAAAGAGAAAACACAGAAGGGAAGTTGCACAAATAACTTTCTTCTCTCCCCGAAGACTGTTTTACTACAGATTCCCTTGGACACAAGTCAAATGACATGTCCCAGTGTTCTGGAAAAATGGACTTTTTCCTTAAGATTTAGATTTCTGTCACTAGTTACATTTGCTTCCTGACCCCTGCCTTCACATTGCTAAAATCTAGACTCCATATGCATCTTACTCTTTTTCTGAACTTAAAGGAATTCATAATCTCCTTAACTACATTGAAAGACTTCCAGTTAGTCCTTGTTCTCACCCTGAAAACTATGAATTATTTCTCTGAAACATCAAAGACAGCTCCATAATTGTCAAGTGTATCACTTACACAGTTTGCTTCAAAAGATTTCAAATTCATGCCATGCAAGCCAGAAGTTACCATCTCCTGTTTCACCTGCCCCACTACAACTTCACTGCTCACCTATTTCCTTCCCTCCCCTCAGAAAAACACAGCTAGTGATGGTATGGGTGTCTAAAGCTAGGGCAGGGGCGAATCCTTGCTTCAAAGCCAAAGATGACCTCTGAATTTCCCATTTTGGATATAGTATGGGTTCAGCTCAACATAGATACCAGTCTATGGATACACCAGGAACAAGCACTGGATCCTATCTTAAATGCAGTCACTTGTTCCAGTCCGTGTTGTACTGAACAATAGATAAATTACTACCCAAAGTTATGAATAACCAGGAGTAGTAGGAGGAAGTCATCTCTATGTAAAGTGTCTGGATGACTAGGTCTGAAATTTTCTATGTTGTAAGGTTCCAGCTTACAGGACTGTCTTTTCTAAATGTAAATACATACAAAATGATTTTTCATTTGAGGTATGCATGATCATTCAGCTGTGGTAAATAAACACAACAGAACATAACTTTTAAGTAAGGGACAGAAGACAGTTTGGCTAGAAAACACCATGTAATTTAAAATGTTTTCATTGACTATGTCTTCTACACTCACATTTTAAACCTGTTCATTCCTCCAATTATTTCTTTATTGTTTAGGACTTCTCATGACTTCAACAGAACTTGAAAGAGAAGAAAGAACAACAAAAGTTGTTCAGTGCACATTTCAGATGTGTGCATTGTTTCTGCTGAATATGTATTCCTTTAGCCGAAACTTTCCAAACTACTTTCCACCTTCTGGATCAGACAGCTAATGATCTAAGGTGTGTAGGTGTGCATACATAAATGTGTCATCAATAAAGTCATATAGCTTAACAGACAAAAATCACAGCTTAAAGAAAACACAATCAAAAAGAAAAAAGAATAAAGTTTCCCTTACCCCTACCCCCTTCATACTCTCAACAGACTTGAAACAACTGCATTAATGCAGCAAGCAATAGCTTGTAAAAGGATGCAAACCAGCTGAAACATTTGACAGACAGTGTTAAATACCAGAGGATTCATATCAACCACTTTATTTGAAAAGGTGCTTTGAAGTTGGCTATCTTTCATGTAGCTCTTTCATGGCACATTAATAAGGAAAACTGAGATGGGGTAAATTAAGTCCCAAGGTCATATCTAGAGTTACAGCACTGTGGGTACCTGATGAAATACGGATTAATGCTGCATGAGCACTGAATAAATAAAACCACTTCTGTTAACCACTCAAACAAGTTTTACAAGTAGTTCTGAACTTTATTCGGCAACTAGACTTCAGACATCTTAATCCCCCCACACTGCTTTGAAACCTAATTATCATAATGTGAACCCGAATGTTAGGTCCCTTTCAAACTGCGAGTGCTATGAAGCAGAAAAGTAATGGGAATTAAGCTAGTGTAACATTAGAAATGTAGAGGCATGGAACTTGAAAGTGGCATTTGTTAAAGCTGAGAGAGCATAATGTAGATATTCAACAACATAAAACACACATTTAAATTGAAAAGGATATTTAAAGCATGTGCAGACACCTATAAAATACAAGCGGACCTAAAATCCTGTAGAACAAACATTTCTAAATCAATTTCTTGCCACCAAAGTCCAACTTCAAAAGGTATTACAGTCCTATTCTACCTTAGCAGAACATTTCTAAGTATTCTAAAGCAGACAATTTAAACATTAAAGAAAACCCAATGAGAACTTTACAAGACATTACAGACTTTCCCCTATTTGTCACAGTATAGAAGTGTTTGAACTTAAACAGTACATTATTAATTACATTGCTTATAAAGTCTTGAGAGTAAGAAAAGATTTTGCTGTATGTGGCAGAAAAGGATTTTGCATCAAGTTTAAAATCAAGTAGACAAATTAAACACCAACCCATCTAAACAACAACAAAAAGTACACTTGCCTGGCTGCATTCTATACTGCACGTTGAAAACAATTAACAATTCCTGACACTTATCAAGCTTTTAAATACAAGCTGAAATACTTTATTCTGAGTGTGCATTAATGTAGTAAGCACATAGGAGTCAGACCAGTAAGAATGCTGGTATTGTGACAACAAAACTGTTGAGGCTGAAAGAGAAATTGTGATTTGATTTTGCCAAATACAGAGCTGTTAGTTTTGTCCTGCTTTAGCATAGTTCACCTGTCATTCAGACAGTTTTCATTTCCAAGATGCCTCAAACTGACAGCAATCAAAGAAAAACAGATTCCTGAAATATTTTTTCAAGATTTTGATTTAATCCAAAAAGGCCAATGAAATCCTAAAAGTTCATCATATGCCATGTTAATGCTGAAGACAATGTTGTTTCATTTACATTTCTGGTCCTGTTAAAACAAATACACTTGTCTAAACTAGAACATCTGTTTTGGTTATAATACAATGTATCTTTGGCAGGAACTCACAATAGAACTAACATAAATAATCAAGAATATTTATTGAACCTTGTAACAAAAACTGATTTGTAACAAAAAACCCAAAGACTAGATATGACTGTCCCTGGCTCTAGTCCAGTCCTAATCTAAGTCAATAAACATAGTTCTAAAAGAGAAACTACATTAAAAAAAAAAAAAGAAAGTCCTGCAGTTATTTAGGTTGGATGTAGCTATCTGAAAGCACGTTAGTTACAAAAATAGTGAAAAATATTTACTTTAAATCAAAAACTGTCACACTGAGTCCAGACAGGTTCTAAAGCCACATGAAAAATCATGCCATATGCCTCATTTCCTACTACTGTCTTCACTGGTTTGTCTTCTCTTTGGAAAACTTTGGTAAAACTCTACGCAGTTTGTATTGGCCCCTAAGTTTTTTTTACTTTAATTACTCTTTTCATATATTACCTTTAGCCTTCATTATTTGTGCGTGCACCAACAGCACACACCTTTCTGAAATTACATACTCTATTATTGGCTCATTTCCCTGGAAATGCATGATTCCAAGCTCTATATGATGAACTGGACAGAAAAGTATGAACAGATTTTTATTTTTTTATCATCATTCCTGATCCTATTCTCCACTGATAATATTTGCCAAGGAAGCCAAAGTCTGTAGTACCTCCCCTTAAGCCACCTTTCTGAACAACAGCTTATGTCAAGTGGGATTTTGGTTATAAAGCACTGTAAAACAATCCAGCCTCATCTGCCAATCCCCTGTACATTTGGACTCCTTTAAGGAAAAAGGATTTTCAATGCAAATACAATTTGTAATTCTCTAAAACTTGCACACAGCAATGAGCTGAGCTCTGTTTTGCTGGGCAAGGACTTCCACCTTGATGCAGCTCTGCATCCTTGTGACAAGCTCAAGGCTTGGGAAATGGTATCATGTTAGATGCAACTGACTCATACTGTTACAGTTCAAGTACTGGATGGGGTTTTTTGTTCTAGGGTGTTCAGGTTGTTTTGTTTCATTTGGGGTTTTTTGTTGGTTTGTTTTTCCCACAGTTCAAACACTATATTGATTAGCAAATCCATTCTTTATTTACAATTGCAACCTGCTGAAGCAGACCTACTTTAAGAATTAGCTGTTCCAACAATGGCTGAAATTATTTCTTACAGATTTTAACTGAAAAACAATTCATAAAGATCATTTCATTCAAAAGCATACACAGGTTTCCACAGAACTGATAAGAGATCTGTATTTAGCCTATATATAAACAAAGTCCTCATACTTTTGCCTGTCATGAGAAAACAACCTAATCAAGGGAAGACTTTGTATGTGGAAGCAGAAAAGTTGTTTGTGATCTGAAAGCACATGTTCTGGAGCTCTTTACTATTTAAAAAAAAAAAAAAGAGGGTCAGCAGAGCATATTCTTCCAAAGCACCTTTCACAATTCCCCTCAAAAGGTATAGCAGTTCTCACAGTGTACACCTCCTGTCACCTATTGCTCAAACAGTAACACTGCACTAAGTGCTCCTCACTTAGCAAGTATCACATTTTTTAACTCAGACTGACATAAATTCCAGGCTTTTCACTGGATTATCAGAAGTAGGGGCTGGATGGCTGGACTCATCGTTCCTTTCTGTTACTAAGAAATACCAAGGAGATTAATGCATTCTGGAGCTAGAAAGGAAAAAGTAGCTACCTTGAAGGATTCAGCAGCATGGCCTGGAAACCCCAACACTGGATAAAGCAATGAGATGTACATGAAACTAGTTTATCAGAAAGGGATATATGGAAACCCTGGTCTTTAGAAAAAAACTCAGTAAAGACTGACAAAATGTGAAGAGAGACAAGGACTGCAAATCCAACCTGTTTGAAAACTCACATACATCAATTCACACACAGACAGCAGTACACAAAGTTCAAGAATCCCAGATGTCACCTATAGCATGAAGTACAAAAAAAAAAAATCACATTGCTTTAACATGCAGTACCTCATGGCTCTTCACACAAATTCTGAAATATGGACTAGCTCTTTGCTGTATGAGCACAGCACACAGACAGCATACACAAAGTTCAAGAATCCCAGATGTCACCTATAGCATGAAGTACAAAAAAAAAAAATCACATTGCTTTAACATGCAGTACCTCATGGCTCTTCACACAAATTCTGAAATATGGACTAGCTCTTTGCTGTATGAGCACAGCACAAGAAAACCATTAGCAACATAAACGTATAAATAAATAAAAATATTTTTGATTATGTTAATTTTCAGGATATAACATGGCAAGTTAAACAAATGCAGTTATACATTTTTGCTACAAATATCAGAAGTTTTGGAGAAAGTGAAAGGTTAAAAAATTATTGGCCTGACTTCTGCCTTACAGCATTCATACTAATTCCTATTACACAAGAGCTTTTATCAGCTCCAAGAACTTGGTAGCTTAAGTACTACTTTGAAAATTTTGTCATCTTGAAATATAAACAGGCAGAAAATATTAAATCAGAAGGGTAAACACTGTGAGGAAAAAAAACAATCACAGTATTATATAAATAAATTTTTCTGTGTAAACTAGTATATGATCAATAAATAAATAAAATCACTATTTCAGATGTGAACAATAGTGACATTAAGAATTTGCCAAAACCCACACAGTATGAAGTGTTTTGCACTCTCTACAGTCATTAAACATCCACTGCTTTCGTGTTGGATTCAGTAATGAGGATGCCTAATTTTTCAGAAGCTTGAATAGCCTCTTCCCTTTGCAAACAATCACAATTAGAAAACCTTCACTACGTCTCCCGGAATAAGAGGGATTCAGGAACCGAATCTTGTGCAAATTTACTTGGGAATCTTAGAAACAAAGAACAAGTGCAATCACAACAGAAGTTAGTAGGCCTAACACATTTGTTAAACATATCTGTAAGACCACTTCCTAATTTACGAAGAAAAGGCACCTTTAAATGTATAGAATAATTTGAACAGTGAAAGGCCATAACCTTTTTAAAAATATAGAAAACTTATTTCAGTATGCTAAGACAGTGAAAACTAAATACTGCTGTTAAATGTCAGCACAAAAGATAATCCAAGGTAAATCACAAAAAATGCTTTAGAAAAAAACAAAGGTGTGAATTAAAAAAAAAAGAGGAGTTCTGCAGTTTTGCACGGCAAAAAAGAAAGTGATAAAATACAGTTTCCATCCAAACCAGCAGAAAAATATTTTAGTTTAAATTCAACAAACTATTGGATAAGATTTGAAGTCTGACAAGGATAAATATCTTCACTACTCTCTGCTCGGTATTAACACAATATTTATTTCCAGATCATTTAATTCCCATAGGATTAGCAAGCATTTCATACTGTAGTCAGACAACAGAAGCTTCATCACATGTAGTTAAACCTCATTTATCAAGAAATAAATATACTATGCCAAACAGGTTGGTAGCTGTTACTGTTGCTATTCTCACATACTTTGTTACAATAATAGCAACAGAGAGAACCTCAGGAAGAAAAAATAAAACGCTTCAGTGAGTCCCTCTTACTGACTCAGGATAACTACTTTCATGCTTCAAAGAGCTACAGCCATTTTTCTTTGGCTAGAACATTGGGCCAAGCTTGACTCAAATACAGACAAGGCAGCAAAAGGAAATACTTCAAAAATTACATCTAAAACTACCTGTTAAATTAAAATATGCCGAACAAATGAGTAATATCCCAGCAAAGCGATCTTACCAGTAAACAACATCCAGTGGCGCAAAATATTTCTTCATAATTAAGTCAGCAAAGTAAGCTTCTGTTTCTCTGCAGGCCGTGCCATTGCCAATCACAACAGTGCTGCAGCTTTGTACAGGTTAAAAAAACCAAACAATTATTCTTAAATATCTTTTATACTTTTTCATGCATCGCATTCAATCCACAACAATGACCAATACATCTGATTTTAGATAAGACAAGGCCCAGATGTAATGAGAACATATTCCTAGAAGTATCAGGTTGTGCTTAACATGTTTTCAATGTGACAGTTCACGAGATAAATCAGAATTTTCACTCATTTGTAAAGGAATTGTACAATGGTAATACAAGCAGAAAACCCAAAAATGATACTTCATATTAATAAATGGAATGTTATTTACAGTCCTCAAACACTTTTACCTCGTATTTCTCTCATCTGGTATGAGTCATGAAAAAGAGCAGAAGCCAAAGCAATCAGCATCTTAATTTCTTAATGGGAATATCATCCTTTCCAACAGCTTGCAAGGTCATCCCCTCTGACTGCCCACACCACAGCCAGTCAGTCACCAAATCACCTTGCTTAAAGCCAATCTAATGCTTAAAGACAAACTGGACTGCATGCTGTAGCAGTTCAGCAGCTGACTCAGTAGACCAGATGTCTGTCCACAGACTAGCTGGACACAAACTTTTAATCATGCTGCCCCTGTTTGCAATTCCATCTGGAGATCTACCTGTGCAGGATTTCCTTGGCTTAACAAATGTGGCTTTCGGAACAGGGAAAGATTGGTAAGTGGTTTGGGGGTTGTGGGGCTAAACTTATGTCTTACAGAACGCTAATTTCTATTCCTAAAAATAAATGGATTGACAGAGTTTTATGGGAATACATTCATAGCATGCAGCCTTACTCATAGCCGTGGCTTGATTTCACCTGCTTCTAAAATATATGTACTGTAAAAACATGAATACAGACCAAAAGAAAAAGCAAGCTCTGAACCAGATTAAAAAAAAATAAACTTCCAGTTAAATCAATTGAATTCTTATTGCACTCGAAAATCAAGTATTTCTATAATGAAGATTTTCATTTTGTTTGGTAAGAAGGAGCAACAAATGGAAGTTTCTTTAGCATACTTGTACTGTAGCAGAAGCCTCTTTATCTTCTCAGCTTCACGAAATCCTTGACCAGAATGCAAATAAACTACATCAGTATGGAGTATCTGACCTAGAACGAAAGGCAAATCCACTTGATTAAACCCACAAAGGTCCAAAAGCTATGTCCTGCAGAACTACTAAAGTTAATTTGATGATTCACAAAGAAAGCTTCTTAATAAGCCATCTTTCTCTTTGATCTTTATATCCATTTAGAAGAAATGTATGGTGGGCATAGGACAAGAATGATTTGGCTGGCAAAGCAAAACAAGTTAATGCATTTTGTAGTTCCCTGCAGATACATTCATGTAACAAGCAATAAGCATCTAAACCTATTAGTAAATATAATGTATTATATCATAGAGAAAAAGAGCAATTTACTGCAAAAGAGTTATTGTTCTAGTGTAGTACAATTTATAAATCCAGTAAAGACTGATGAAAAGTAGAAAATCCAAGGACTTGCAGTACAGGAGTTCTAGAATTCCAGTGCTAGCTCTTGTCATCACCCCATCTATCACATTTGGAAAGAATTGTATTAACTAGTACTGATAGCTAATGGTGCAATGAAAGCTTGTAATCATTTACCTCACCTTTACTGCCTTCTAAAGTTTCAAGAACACAACTTTCTTTACATTCACCTGGGGTGGATATATTCTCAGGCAAAATGCAGCAACAAAATAAAAGAAAAACAAATAATTTTTGCATGGGCCTAAAGAGGTATGTATCCCCTGAACAGACTAGGATGCAGCGGAAAGACTCTGTTCTGTATGTGAACTAAGAAGTTTTGCAAACAGTGTTTCTGACTTCTTACATTAACACACACACTACTAAACAAAAAGGGCTGATAAAGTGTCCAGATGTCCAAGATACTAGCCATGAACAAAGCAATATTATAGAAAGTATTTAAATTCAAATTCTTTGTTAAACAGTAAAAATGCCAGGTGTTCTCTTTGCTGACTACTGAGGGGCGCAATTATTTGAACCTGTTTTCAAGGAGGCAGAAGGCATTTTAAATTCTATTTAAGAGAGAAGTAATAACACCAAAGAAGTCACTGGAATCCAGGTGCCAGAAACCTAACCTTGAGCTAGCTGAAGAAAGGAATTTACACGACAGGATGTGTGGAAAATACTAAAAGCTTCAAAAAAAAAAAAAACCCAATTCGATTAAAAAGTAGGTTTTGAAATTATCTTTACTCTAAATGAATACATTTTTATCAGTCCTTCCAAAAATGTTTGGAATTGAAACTTACTGGTTGGTGAAATAATTGCCAACTTGCAGCCATGTTTGTAGCCAGGATCTACTCCCATCAAAGTACGGCCCCTCACAGGGCTGGTCAGAAGCAGCTGACGGAGATTCCTCCCAAACATCATCACAGACTCCTTCTCTGCATCAGATGTCAACTTGGATCTTAGAAGGACAGAAGTAAAAGAAAAAAAAGCCAAAACATTTTTCTTTCAATTAGCTTTCAAATACACTTACTAATTGTTCCAAAGTTGTAAGGCTTTTTCCAATCATGTTTCCATCATCTTTAATTAAATGTTACAATTCAAATCAAGTTGACACCTTTTTAAAAAAGGATCAACTATATACCATCTCATTTTTGTTCTAAGAAAGTCAGCCAATATAAAAAGTACAAGAGAAACACTTGCAAGAACATACACCCACCAACTAATATTCAAACATCAACTCATAATTTTGAGCAAAGAACATCTTCCTTTCAAAGCTGATACCAAATTGTAAAGAAAAGTGGATTTGAAGGAGGCATGGATTGAATTCATCCTAATTTCACAGTTCTAGAGAAAAATCACCACCCAGCAAAAAAAGGACGATGGTTTACACTGAGAGGTACCAGAGAGACACTGGAAGAGTCCCTCCAATTAATTGCTAACATGCCATGACTCATGAGGCATTTAATTTTGTCTTTGGATTACTGCATTTAACAGACATCAAAGAGCCGTGAAGACTTGAGCTTTTTCTAGGAGAGTATTCTGATTCCTCAGAACCAAATGAGAAAGCTTCTGGGGCCACAGCATTCCCTTTCTTCTCCAAGTTATGTTCTTCAACAGAAAGAAGTGAGGTAGTGCAGCAAGGATTGACTTTGATGACTTGAAGCATGAACACTTACTGCAGAGTGTCACAAGAAACAAATCAGTCTTGTTGAGTGAAGATGTACAACATGCACGATGTGTTTCTTGTCAGATGTGGCCGTCAAGACAATGACAGACAAGGACAAGTATTTTCATCATGGCGTGGCACTTTATATAAAAAAACAAAACTGAAAGAGTAATGGGTACAAAAATATTCATCACCTCACTGATTTTTCTTTTGCAGGTACTCATTACCATTTGCAGATGCATTACATCATCAGTAACTACAGTAATTAGGGAGTCAAAAGCAATCCAGTAAAGCCTTCATTTAAAGGTAGCCAGTGCCCTTATTCTCCTTTTCTTTTTACCTATCACTGAAAAAAACCCCCTACTATCTGGGTTTATTTTTACAGAATGGAAAAAACCTGCATTAAACTAACCCTAAAAGAAAGGGGCAGGGAAAATCACTCAAGTTGTTTAGGTCAATCAGTGCATGGCACAAACAGGCTACAAATAGTTCAAAGACAACCCTCATAAGGGCTATTTGACATGATGGAATATGAAGCTGTTCTGAGCAGTTTTTGGATGTGGAAGAACTCAACAGCCTGACTTGAATTTGCCCAGCATCCAACCAACCAACCAGCTCAGCCCTGTCCCATCCCACAGTGGTACAGAAAGAACCAGTAAGTCCTCATCATCTCTTATTTGTAAACCAGTCCAGAGAGAGGTCTAGATGCTCTTTCACACATTACTGATTGAACATTTCCTACGGAAGTGTGCAGCAGCAAAAGGCTCCCTTTTATCCATGTGCTTTGTTTCTGTAGCAGGTAGACCAGACTACCCCAGACACAATTTAAAGTGAGATGGTAAAGCCCATACACGCATTACAAGGCTCCTTTGCAGTTCAAACGTGCTCACAGCAAAGAACAGACACACTGTACATCGCCACCAAACGTGTGAATGGCTGCACCAGTTCGGCTAAGCTGTCCCTCTATCCCAGTATGCTGTCTCCAAATAGTTGCCTAAGCAGCACTAGCATATCTGTCCCATAATCTTATCCTGGCCTCCAACTACTTCCAGAGCATTTCCTGAGCTTGACATGAATCGTCTCTTTACTGGCTCATAACAGAGCTCTTGCTCAACTATCCAATCTCCTCCTGAAGACAGATATATTTCTTTCATCCACAGAGTCTGTTGGCAGTGAGTTTTGCAGGTCCATCACAAACTGTGTAATAGCTGCCACCTTTTGGTTAGAAACTGATTCTTTTTATTATGTTCCCCTAAGCTTTATACAGGAGGGAAGTAAAAATTTATCCCTAGAAGCCTCGTTCCACTGTTCACACATCATTTATCTCCAAGTCCTCCCTTTTCCAAGCTGAAGTCATAGTGTAGTCATTTTTTTTTCCTTTCCAGAGAAATGATTTCACTCCTTATACCCCTTCACTGGGCCTTTTCCAGTTCCAGTGAATTGTTTTCCAACTTTTTCCTCCCCTCTGCAAGTGAGTGGACCAAAACAGACAACTATATTCCAAATACAGGCCAAATAAATCAATGATTCTTTGTCTTTATTCCTTAATTAAATAATCTTATCTTCTGAGCACTTAACATTTATGTGGAGCTACCGTCCACAGTGCCAAAGCATCTCTCCTGTGGCAGGATAGCTCAGATACTTATAAAAAGATAACTACTTCCCTTAGCAAGCATCATTTTACACTCATTCCACTGAATTTCAGCTGCCATTCCATTTCCTGATCATTCAGTCTTGAAGCATCCTTCTCCCACTTTTCCCTTCTCTATTTTTTTTTAAATAGAAAAAAAATAAGCTAAACCATAGAACAAGTTTCTTCTAGGGAGAGTCCAGAGACTGAATAATTAGATGCCATTTATGAGAGACCAGAGAAAACAAAAGCAGATACCTAAGCCTCACAGAAGTATGGATCTTCTATATACACACATAACAGAGAATCAACCAGTCACCCAAGCATGCAAATGAAGGTTAAAAGTGGCTTGTAAAAAAGGGAAGGGAATGCCCTTGGACTGGAGGCTTTGTACAAAGACAGGCCAAATTCCATCTTTCCATCTATCCCAAAGATACAGGGTCCCAGCTTCCCACAAGGCCAAGTCCTCCCACGTTGCAAATTCCAATCAGTCCATCTATGAAGGCGGACTTGTGTAGGAATTAAAATTGCCCCTGAACACATGTTATTAGTTATGTCAGTCTTATGGAAATCATGTTTAAAATTGGCATGGATATATAGAAACTTTTACAGTAACAGGAAATGTTACTGAAATTGCCAGGTGCGTAGGGGGAATGTCCTTTCTATTACATAATATCCTGTATTTTTAAATTTCAAATATAGACATCTCTTTTCTCACTGTCTCTTACTCAACACTTGTATCAATTACATGATCTACTTTCCGAAGTAGTGGCCCTTAATTTCAAGCTTGGTATAATCATTTGATCCTTTGGAAAAGAAAACAGAAAGAAGGGAAAAAAAAAAAAAAATCAAACTACCTCAAACGATCTAATATCTTTCTCTTTTTCAGTGTATTACTGGCTTCATCCAAATGGCAAGATGTCCATCTTCGTGCTTTTGCAATTTACAACAATTCTCATTAAAATGGCAGAGACATGGCAGAGATGAAAGGCAGAGAACAGTCCTACTCTCTAAACACAAAAAAAATGGCTATTTTGGAAAAAAAAAACCCAAACAAATAAACCTCAAAACTCTTCAGTTCCTACTTCATGAAAAAATATCAATCAAGTCAGGACTCCAAGCCCCTCCCTTGAATTCTACAAAGCACTCAGACTGTATATCACTAACAGGTGTATTATAATAAAAGCAAATAACCTATTCATGACCTACTAGTTTCGACAGTCAATGTTATAAGATTCAGTTTTCAAACAGATTTAAAATTCCCCACTTCCATGTACAGTCTGAGATGCAATCCTTTCTATGGAAAAATATCTGTGAACTAGCTTCAGGTGTGAAACAAGATATACAGAGAAATGTTTGTGTCCCTGAAGACAGAGGAAAGAAAGCTCTCTCTGCAAGAAAGCATGGAAAATTATGAAAGGATTATCCATTAAAAAATATGCCCATGCCACATCACTTGCATGAAACCCTGACGGAATCATTCCACGCAGTACTGCAACAAGATAAAATTTATTTCAAAGAGCCAAAAGCAACACTGGACATTATTATACCAGAAACAAGAAATGATATCTGACAGAATGGAAGAAAGGAAATTAAACAATAAATAAGGTAATCATCTTGCTGGCAAGTTTCATTCTTCTTCTGATCACTAGAAGCACCAGCAATTTCAATACACTCTTGGAAACTTTCTGTTCCAACATTTAATGATAATAAAAAGAAAAAAGAACAGCAAGAGGTGGGTTGGAAATATTAATGCTAAAAGGAGGTATTGAATACTTTAGCAGCCCTTTGCAAGAGTCAGAAAAAACATTCCTGGTGCGTCCGGAAAGAAAACGGAAGAAGGATAAGGGTTAAGTGGTCAGGGACCAGGATATCACTGTCAGGTGCTTTGAGTTCCTTTGTACGGGAGAGGTTTCAGCTTTTCCTATCCAAACACCACCAATCACGCAACATTACCACAAAGAGTAAAACCTAAGCAGATATCCACTCAGGAACAGGCAGCAAGCTTCATATTCTTCTCATTGATTACTTGTGAGCTACATCTAATAACTAGTAGGGAAGGAAGCTTTTTTTTTCCCCTTTAAGAAAACAAAAAACTTTCAGCAACCTACTGCTCTAGCAGTCCTCAAAGTGTTATATACAACACAAGCCACAACAGTCCTGTGGTAAAAACCACCGAATAAAAACACAATAAAAGAGCCTTGAAGTACCCGTATGTCAGTTTGCTTAGTTCTCTTAAAACCAAACCCCACTAAAAAGTAGGTCTTTTTTCATTATTTTAAAGGAGTTTGATTGTAGAAATGGCTAGGAATGACAACTATTTTCACTCCCACGTGACAGAAGCCAACAAGTGAACTCTCCACCATGAGATGTTCATTATTTTGGCCACAATAGACACAGTGGCTCCCCTAGAGTAGCTGCATGTATTGTGGTCACAAAATAACAACTGAACTCAGTAACTTTAGAAATCTGTGAAATTCTAAGTAACAAAAAACTAGACTCACTAATCAAAAGAGGTGAAGCAATTTTGCTTGCAAAGCAATAAGCAAACACAACATACTGTAGTGAAGAAGCCCAAAAATACATGCTGGAAATACACGCTATTAAAATCTTGAGCTGATGGTTCTTTTCAGAGGGGTAGAACACAGACCATTCAGGCAATGATGTCCATGAAAAAGTGGCAGGAAAACAACTCCAATTTGAACACAAACACAAGAGCACACCCAGGAAAGTACAGAAGAACTACATTTCATAGTCGCTGATGTTAGGTACTAGAGACCATATCATTTTGATACAACTCATGTCAACATTTCTGGTCCAAGAAACAGGGTCTCTTTGATATTTCCTTCTGAACTACCTCAGAAAAGGCATTAACTTTTAGGTCACGTATCAGATAGCCTTGTCAGAATGAAACATGTTATGTTTTGAGGAGCTTCTCTTGTATTGAAGAATCACACCGTAAGTACTGTTAACTATTAGAAGATAATGCTTTTAGTTGACATATTGAATAATTTCCACTATGTGGTAAACTCCTATACTACACCACAATATACCCTACTCAATTCATGTTAATTTGATACTAAGTTTTAAATTTCCTTTAAATTCAGAACAGCATTATAGACCTTAACAAGTGACATGATATCCAATGACATCATTACTACAGTATCACCAGTAATAAGTTTACTGACTTCTCTAGGCACATCACAATACTTACAGAATAGTATCAGACTAACACAATGACTAATTAGTTTGCCACAAAATGCAGCTGGCAAACACGAGGGGTGCTTCCAACCCTAACAATAGTTTGCTCAGTTCTATTAGACAGGTAAAAGAAAATGTGTCAGAACAGTGTCATGCTGGGAAAATTCAGTGACATCCTGGTTTATGCTATTACAAGAATAAAGATAAAACTGTGATGATAACACAGATCTAAATTGCACTTTGTTAGATAAATGTACAAATATCTAGAATGTAAACATGTAAAATGTTTGCACAGAACGATCATTTACCTACTGTAGCCTGAACTGGATAGGGTCAGAAATTAAATCTATACAACCAATATAGTTCATTTCTTCTGTAAGCACAGAGGATTAGAAACACGCTGATATTTCCAAACAGATAAAAGATATTCTAACAAAACACTGGGGAGGGAATTGCTAAAAAAAATCAGTATAATGAAAATACAGATTTATTCCAAGCTTACCTGAATTCCCGACAGAGAAGAGGATATATAAGGCGTTTATATGCATCCTCTACAGAACTCCGTAGTATCCTCATAAACTCTGGTTTTAAAAATTGTTTTGGTCTCCATCTGCAAAAGATGGGAACAAGAAAAATAAAAGAAATATTTTAAGAACTTATGCAAATACCTAGATAAAAAAGGAATTTTCAAAGAAGGCTTCTACATTGTTAAATCCTATAAACCACAGAATTACTATAATAGGCAACTAAATCACGAGTCTACTATTAATGGAATGAGAAGTTGCTCATAGTTCTATTACCACACAAGGGACAGGCACATATTTCCTTTTCTTAGGTATTAGAACACAATCATGGTTTATGTTTTAAAGAAAACAAAAAAACTTCTTCATTTTGAGAAGTCAAAGCTTATTACAACTGAACAAAGAACTTGGTTCCATATCACCTTTGGGGTTGCTTTGTTTGCTATTGCTCAGTACATTAGAAAAATGACAAAACACCCTCTCTGACTGTCACTGCAGAATTACTGATGAAAGGCAACTATGCCCAGATGGAGATTAAGGAGCAAAACTAATGCCAATAAATGAAACCCAATTGAAATTTCATTTGGAATGCCTTGAGTATCTCTATTCAGCTTCTAAATGAAATCTTACTAATTTAACAGCACTTCTTAAACCACAAAAGCCAAAAAACTTGCAAATTATTTTTTTCTTTTACCTGTTATTAATATATTTGAAGTGTAACTAATAATAAAGGAAAAGGGAAAATTAAATAAACAATAATAAACACAAGATTGCTTCCCAACTTTTTCTAAGACAAACTCTTTGAAACCTTGAACTCTTTTCTAGGGAGAACACACAGTAGTCATAACTACAAAGACAAGTACTTCAAATTTTGCTGTAAAATACACCTCACTGTCAAAGCTTCATAGGTATTTAATCAATTGATCTTTTTGTTGTGGGCAAAGTTCCATAAAGAAGGGGGGTGGGGGGATTGTGGGTTGGTGTGGGGGTGTGTCCTTGAGAAAGCAGAACTGACTGACTGAGATTGTCCAACCTACGAGAAGAGATTGAGGAGAAGCAACCAGATATGTTATACTCAAACAGAAGTAAATACTATTAACATTTTCTGTTAAAGTCCACCTGGTTCTTATTACTTTTAAAAAATATTTATAACATTCAGAGTTTTCTTCACTTACTGTATTATTTAACATACCTGGATCCCAAATTGTAATGGGAGATACTCAGATATATTAAAAAACAAGCATGCAAGTTTTGGAAGTTTTTTGTTTGGTTGGCTTGGGTTTTTTAAATGAAACACGGTAGAATTATGGTAATTTCATAAAGTGTGCAGGTGCAGGCAAAAACAGAACTGAATTCTACTTTTGACCTTGTTTACTTGCAGCCAGTCATAAATGCTGAGAATTCTAAATTGCTCCTACCCAGACAGCTTTTCAGTTGTCTAAGGGGATCTGCAATTTCCTGAAACAGCTTTTCTAAGTGTCAGTGCATATAATAGTTGAGAAATGTGTGATCGAGTCAATCCTGCATTGAGCAGATGGACACAGGAGCAGAATTAAGCTCACCATTTAGTTTTACAACATTCAGGGTTGTAATTCAGTGCTTAGCCTAAACATGACCTCATCACTTTGCTAACAGCTTTTGCAAATAGTTCTATTATACTTATTTGTAACTAGAGACTCTTTCCATACCTATATAAAACTGGCAAGGGCTTTAAACCCTCTTATTGCCATCACATTCTGTAAACACGAAGTTTTTACAGGTGGCAAGTATGACTACAATCCCCCAGAAAATATCCTCAGCACAAATAAGAATGAGTTTGGAAACCTGGCAGCTGTTTCCCCCTCTCTTCCGTCCATTAAAGCCAATTAACAAACCTTTCCTCTGTAAATAGGTTATCACAGCAGATATTTTTATTAGCTGCCTATAGATAAGTTACAATTTAGGCAACATTCTGTTAGAAATTGTTACAAATGAGAAAGCATTCAAACAGCAAGGTCAATCATAGCAAATACTGCAGTTTAATAATTTCAATACTTCATGAGAGAAGAGAAAAATCCACTTTGCTGCAAAAAGCAAAGCAAAATCGTGTGTATATTTTTAAAGACCATCACAGCCCAGTTAAGCCTCCCTCTAAGAATGGATTTTTCTTGATTATTTAGTCAAGATCTAACTTTTGAAGACAAATTTTTAAAAAGCTCCATACACATAATATCATCTTACTCTGATCACCAGCTCTCCACGTGCTAGTGCTCACAACAGGGACCACAACAAACAAAAATGGCTTAAGACTACTGAGACAGCAGAGGGTGAAACTACACATCAACAGAATTAACAGAACCCTTGTTAAGAACCACCAGTACTGATTAATAACTGTCCCAGGAATAGCCCAGCTAGGCTTTCAGACCTGAAGGACAAACAGCAGAGCTTTGTGTTCCTCCAAGACTTTATATAAAACATGTACCAAGTTAGTAACCACAGACAAAGCAAGCCCTTAAGGCCTGTACCATGGACTTTACAGAGGAGCTGAGAATTCTGACTGGAAACTGAAAAAAACATTATCAAACATCAAACTTCATTTTCAAGGCTGCAATCCCACTTTGGAACAAACTCTCACCCCACCCCAAAGAACAACTCCCTGTTGCTTTTACACTCAAAGACAGCTAAGCAGCCCCTCTCTGGCTCTCTCATTGATCCCTTCTCTGAGTTCAATTTCACAACCAAGTCTTCGGGACCAGTAGAGTTCTAGTGTTAATGGAAGTAGGTTCACTGTCAGAGATGCCATTTTCTGGGGAAAAATACAATCCATAGGGCCAGGCATAAGGATATTCCTGAGTTTTCTACACAAACCCCAACTGCGAGGAAACAGATGCTTATACAAGCTAATAAACATTCTGAACTTGCAAAAAAATTAACAATATTCTTAGCCTGCATCTACATGGAGGTCAATGCAATAAAGAACTCTAGTCTTCCAAACTCACTTCCTATTTCAGGGGCATTTAATGCCAAAAAATTTGTC
Organism: Corvus brachyrhynchos; assembly: GCF_000691975.1. Taxonomy (NCBI): domain Eukaryota; kingdom Metazoa; phylum Chordata; class Aves; order Passeriformes; family Corvidae; genus Corvus; species Corvus brachyrhynchos. The sequence goes on from NW_008240122.1 coordinate 4,279,331, forward strand.
TCAGAACACAGAAAGTTCAGAATATTTGCCACTAATGCAATACGCAGCAGGTGATACTGTTTTGTGGCTAAAATACTGGCCAAACTCTGTAGCAAGCTGGCATTTCTGGTTCTGCAACTGATAGTGTGATCTCTAGCAAATTAGTTTTAATACCTTTGCAAAGTTTTGAAACCATTGACTCAGATAAAAGTTATAAACCTTCTGCTCTAACCAGCAAATCAATGCAATGAAAATAATGCAAATTCTACCCTTGGACAATCATTTCAAAGCTTGCAGGGAAGAATACACACTCACTGTTTGTCAGTTTGGTAACACAGTTGTCAATCTAATGAGGAAGATCAGAATCTGTCGTAGGTTAGCAAGCATAGTCCCGGAAGGGATGTCCTTGCTAAGGGGTGCTTACAGCTCCTCTGGGAACTGATAGAACCTATCAGCTGGCCAGTTTGAATATGGACAATTCTCTGAGCCACTTAAAGTTGTGACCACCTCTGTGATCCACATTTAAGAATAGGCAAACCCCCCCCAAGCTCTCTCTCGTTTCCAGCACTGGGACAGGTGGCTGCGGGCCCCGTGTGGGGGCCAGCGGGCCCGGCCAGGCCCTGCTTGGGCCAGGCTGGGTTATTGCTGTGAAGAGCTGAAAACCTGAGGGAAGAGAGAGAGGAGATGCTTAAAGCTGAAATTCTGTTGTGAAGCTATGATATATCAGAGTATCCTGTTGTAATTTCATGAAGATATGGGGGGTGGAGTGTTCAACTCGTGAGCAAAAGCACCTGCGCTGAGATAGGCAGATGCTGACGCAGCTGTAATTTCATGAGAAGTTTGGACAGGGAGAGATGAACCAGATGAGGACTTTTGCTCCAAATGGGAAAGGAGAAAACCTCAGTCCGTAGAGATGAACCAGATGAGGACTTTTGCTCCAAATGGGAAAGGAGAAAACCTCAGTCCGTAGAGATGCTCCCAGAGATAGTCCTAAAGATGAAGATGATGAAGACCCTTTGCTCCCAGGGAAGGAGAAGGGCCTCTGTTTTTGTTTCTGAATGGCTCAACCTTAAAATTGTACCCCAAAAAACTTCAAGAGTGGACCCTCGAAAGCAGTTGCGGGAAAAGCTGCAAGTCGGGGGAAAGGACTCACACGCAGGCAGAGAGACTCCTCTTCCTAAATGGACTGAACAATATTTGGAAGTGGGCAGCTGTCTCGTTGTGATAATGTTTTCATAGCATGAGCAAGAAGAGACTTCTCTTTCTAAATGGACTGAACAAGCTTCTTATGGAAGTGGTAAACAGACTGAACACCTCAAGGGTTGTCTTTTTACATTGTCAGTGGGAGAAGGGAGGAAGGTGGGGGGAGGAGGAGAGTTCTGAATGTGGTATAATTTTTTTTTTCTTCTTTTAGGTCTGTTAATAAACTTCTTTATATTCCTTCAAGTTTGGTGCCTGTTTTGCATTTCTCCTAATTCTTATCTCACAGCAGATAAACAGTAATGAGTATTTTGGACCAAACCACTACAGATGCTAATGCACAAAGATGTACTAAAACCATTCCTTCAGAAGTTTTCTAATGGTGGAAAAGTGTCCTTAAATAGTAAAAAGCCATAAGCATATATAGCCTCATGAGTGCTAAGTATTAATAAGTATTCATTTCCAAGGTCAATACTCTTCTTATCCCAGGATGACTCACAAAAGGGTAATCAACCAAAAATATCTCAATTTACATCCCACTTTTATTTGTGCAGCAGTGACAAGCTGTTCAATTATCTTTGGTCCACAGTGCTTCCAAATTCTGTCATAGATGCAGTAAAAGCAAGACTGACAGCTGTGTTCTGCCTACAGAATATACTTCTTGAGGGGAGGACAGAAATTCTTTTACAGGTACTAAAACTAGAAAGAAACAGGTTTGTTTATGAATCCTGATACCTTCCTGGAGGGGGGGGGGAAAAAGTTACTTAGCATAATATGATTTAAGAGTAATAGTATCTGACCAAAAAATATTTTAATACTTTCAGAGCCCTATTCTTCCCTTTCACAGGGAAACAGCCCTATTAAATTTCTACAGTGAAAAGGAACATTTTTACCACATCCATTTCTTGGACTTACTGTGAAAAAGAAATACATGCTAAAGCAGTATCACAGTATTCAATTTTATACATTAAAAGGTGGATTTCTTCCTATTTTTTTCCATCCTTTTGGTTATTCATTTTGAGGATGCAAAGGAAGGAGTTTCTAAGACACCATCAGAACAATGTCCAATATCTTAAACTACTGAGAAGAGAAAGTAGTTTTTTGTACATGCAAGGAAGATGCACAGTTTGGATCACAATATTCTCCAACAGAGGACATCAAGGTACAGTTTCCAAGAAAAAAACTGACAGAGATATTGCACAAAACCCCATACACTTAACCTAAACTTTTGCAAAAGACCTTCAAAATTATGCAACACTAAACATCTCACTACAGGCTTAAAAAATCCAGACAATTTATATGAACAAATCAGTAAGAAATAAAAGAATCTGGTTTTCACAGTCCAGTTTTCTAACTTTGCAAGAGATGGCTCACACAATATGTGAGAGTTATGCACTGAAGGCAGTTATGTTTAGGTTTGTCTGTTAAATCCATTAAGTTCTTTTCAAACATGTAATTCCTTACATTTGTGAAACTTGAAGTTATGTACTTCACAGATCTAAAATCCAGGACAGTCCTATTTAATCATTGCAATCAGGCATATGAAGCTATTTTCTGAAGTTTGAAGTATATCCTAGTGGATTCTACAAAGTCCTTTCAGTAAAGGCTACTGGATGTGATGCATATTACAATTTGAAAATATATTCACATTTCAGCAGCCTTTGCATATGTTTAAAAAAAAATTCAAGTGCTTGAAGAATGGTGCTAGAACTTGCAAATACAGCCTAAGGCAAGATCTTTTCAGCATAATGGTACAGCAGTTGGAAATACAGAATAAGAATTATCCACTTGCTAATTTCATCTAATCTAATAAATATTTGTTTAATTTGTCCTCTTAATGTAACGAGACATATGAGGTACACTTCAGTATGCAGCTGTCTATAGAAAAAAGAGACTTCTGTAAGAATATGTATCCATGCAGACCTTTCATTGACACACCACCAACAGAATTCATTCTTCACCCCGTCAGGAATGTTGACCTTCACTGTCAGGATCTTCAGATTTTCCCCTCGGTTAATGGCCAGAATCTGAGTGCAAACATAAATGGCAGAGACAGATGACACACAAAATATCCAAAAGATAAACTTATCAACATTTGTGTACACGCTTGCTTGACATTCTGTAGCAAATCAGGATGGTGGTACAGTAAATCAGTTCACAAAGTACTAGCATGTACAGATAACATCCACAATTTAAACACACATTAAATCATGCTATGGCATAACAAATAATATATTTTTCCTGGAGTCTGCAATCTCAGGATCCAGTTCAATGTTAAACACACTTAAAATGCAAGACAGCATGAATTTAGGTGGTGGAATAATCTTGTTTAATAACCCAAATTAAAACTCAAGAAATTAATTGAAAAGTGATTCCAATCAGAACTGGACATCAGAAAGGGAAAAAGTTATTCCCGCACTTCAGATTCCATTTTTCTCCCCAAGATAAATCCAAATTTAAAATTAATTATGAATCAGAACTTCTGACACAAAGGTGCTCAGCTTAATTTGAAAGAGAATGAATTTAGTTATTCATGCCTAGTTCACAAACAGCAGAAAAGGATGAAAACACTCTCGTTACAGTAACACTCCAGCCTTAAGCCACATGCACGTATTTCTGACAGTCTTGTGTACATAACTACACAGTCATGATCTAAAGCTAAATTTGGTTGAGTATGTGCTACCTGCATACCGAGTTCAATTTTAAATGGGAGACTGTGACTCTACTTTTAAAACCTGGATCACAATACAAGTGGTGGATCCTGGAGGATTCTGGTGGATATCTCCTAGTCTAATCTCACTATGGAGACACTGAATGTTCACCTTAATAGTAAGAAAACTCTGACCAGTGGGTTTTAGAAATAGAGTAATAGTCAGAAGCAGCTACAAATAAAAGCCACATCTTTAGATTTCATCTTTTCTTCCAAAGTATTTTAAAGTAGAAAAATAAAAAAAAAAGAAACCTGCTGGAAGCTGACATTCCTGTATGACTACACATGTTGCTGTATGTAGCAGGCCCTGAGCACTGTCACAACAGAGCATTCTGTGTCAATCATGAACTTTAATTCAATCACTAGCTAACTCAGACATGTCACATATGTTAAATACAATGGTTTAAAATGACTCCAGGACATAGTACCAATTTATATTCCTCAGCCTTACTGCTCCTGTGACATACCAGGCCTGACATATCATTGAACAACAAAGCTAATAATAAAGATTGCATGTGAAATATTATAGCATCTGGTACCTTGACTGCCAAAGCAAATGTTTTCACGTACAAATTAGAAAGACACATTTTAACAAATCAAATGCTTTCACGTTTATTCTGATTTTATTTTTTAAAAAGAGAGAAAGTTAAATGTCAAGTTAAAATGAAATCAAAGGGATGCTCACAACATAGAATACATCTGATAGAATTATCATGTCATCATTCAGCATGCTGTCAGCAGGGTCAATATTTGCATCACATTTTGTTTCCTGGCACTCTATCTGCAGAATGTGTCAGTCACCTGCACTTAAACCAGCTGTTAATGAGGTCACTAATATTATTTATATTTTTTTATTCTCAAATAATCAGCCTATCCTGTTTTAAGTGATGCATTCAGAGAAGAATTATCTAATAAATGCTCAATTCAGAACGGAATTACTCAATTTCTCCCTCCAATACAATAAAGCTCTTTTTGTTTACCTTGGTTTTTAAAGTAACAGGTTAAAATCTGGCTATTCTAGTCACAAAGCAGTCTTCACTTCTGGAAAAAGACTGTTTTTATCTGAGACTGGAACAGATCCAGGGCAAGGGTTGTTAGAAACAACATACATTTTTCAGAGAAAGCAAGAACAACAATATGATCCAGTCACAAGATTCATCAAACCTTATTCTGTTTATCATAAAAATACAACATGCTTCATTTTGAACAGCTCCCTTATATGTTGCATATTGATTTAAACTCACAGAATAAGTTCTGTATACTTTGCCAAGGACTTTAATTTCCAATTCCTTTTTAAGTATGAGATTGAAAATAGAGCACTTGACTCAAATGTTACACTTTATTCATGAATTCTTTTCCTCCCACTATTTCAGTCATCTCCAAATAAAGGAAAGCAACCCCAAGGCATACACAAACACTGAACTGTTTACAATCAGTCAAAAATTCAAATAAACTCTTGAAAGATCTTTTTCCTTAGTTATGACAGTGTTGGTATTGCTTCTCAGCCATGGCCTAAGAGAGTCCAGTCAGGTTCTCCTTGCTGCCAAAGGAAGAAGCTGTGACTGAACCTCCAGCTAGCAAAATGTTCCAGCTGGAAACACCCACAGGGTATTTGGCCATGTCAAAATCTGGAGTCAGCTTTTAAAGCTGACTAAAACAACAAAGTTTTTTTCTCATTACAGTTTTAGTATTTTAACTTTATCAAACAACCTGACTCCACACCAGTCCTGATTACTTCAGGGCTCAAACAAGACAAAATGACATGTCTCAGGGGACAAAATGACAGTGGCACAGGAAGTAACTCCGACCTGCAGCAGAACCAAGCTGCAGTATAGCTTACTGCACAGCACTTTAACTCACTGCAACACACACTCGCAGCTGCCAGGGCTTTGGTCATAAAGGCACAGCTTACTCTCCAACAAGTAATATGACAAGCTACTGTGCACCCCCTGTACACACATCTAAGCCAGAGCAGAGCTAGGGTTGTACCCAGGTCTTTAAGATCACTTGCACTTCCATACTCAGGTGATGACAAGTTTCAGTGCAGTGTTTTATGGAATGCTGTATTTGCAACTCTGAAAAGAGGCGATTTAAAGCTGACTTTTGCATCTACCTAAAGGCATTCAGAATGCTTGTCTGTACACAGACACGACAGCAGTAGAGAAGGTCTTCAAGGGAGCAAGTCTTACAACTGTTCTTCAAACACGCCTGTTTAACCTGCAGTCCTGGGGGATTACCAAATTATATCAATCCCTCTGAGTTTCAGGCTTTCCTACGTCTCTTTCAGGTATAAGCTCCTTTTAACAATCTTGAGCCAAAACAGAGAATTTCTTCTCTTGAAGACATCTTGAACTCTCTTCTTAAAGAACGTATTTTTACATGCACAAAGGAACTATCTCTTCACAGTCTTAGGTGAAGGCAAAAATAAAGACTTTTAGGTATTGAAAAGGATGGTCATAACCCAAGAAAATAAAAGACATTAAAAAGTGGCAGTTTGTATCAGTAAGGGAATACGGTCAAGTAATAAAAAAATGAAGATGATGAGAAAGACTTTCAGAAGTACAATACCAGGGTTTAACTTTAATGAAGAAATGGCAGATAAAGAGAAAAATTCTCTCCTTATTTCACTATCAAAATACGAAAGAGAGAGAGAAACTGAAAAATGAACAAAGGACCCAAGAACCAAAAACAGATACGAAAAGTTACAGGATAACGAACTCTGCAAATTTTACATGTCAGAAACTATCATAAAATGCATTTTTTGCTCAACTAGTACAGAGAGCCCTGTCACACCTTGAGCCTTGAAACCTCAGTGAAGCACAAGCAACTCAGACTTCTACAATTCACATTACAGAGATACTGCATTAGAATAGTCAGTAGCGGAAATATACAGATGAAAGACAGCATGTAAGTGTGCAAAACCATCCCGATTACAGGACTGCCAGCTACAAAATCAGTGCTTATTACTTCTCTGAAGAGCCAGAATGGGTAAAGAAAGAGGTATTCAGGTTAGCAGCAGACACAGGGAAGAATAAAACGAAACAGATCAAGTTAATCTTAACATCAAACAGACAAACTACGGGCACATCCTGGATAAGAAGCAGTGCAGCCACACAGTCAAAAGTGCTGACCAGGTCTGGGAAATACAGTTTTTAACCCTTGCTGTAGTTAAGCAACAGTTTTCCTTAAGTAAAAAAAAGGATGCCTTGGGCAAGAAGTAAATCATACCATCATCCCAGGAAACACTTACGCAAACATGTATTGAGTAAACATCACAGTATTCACCACTGTGAGCGCAGGTAAAACGAAATACTCTTTGACAGCTCAAGTATTCCTTCAACAATAAAGGACACAAAAGAATCCATTTATCAGAACATGATGAACCCACCAATCTTTGGCCATGGCACCACAGTAGCCAACAGATTGCCCTATCAACTTTTCCAGACTCTCTAGAAGCAACTTTTCACCAAATAATTACAAATAGAAGTACAGTAAATGTTCATACTTATTACAAAGAGAACCACAGATACCTCTTCAAATATCTATACAAGATCTGCCTATTGAAATCACCAGTAGCTATTTAGTCTTTCACCTAACACCTTTCATATTAGAAGGGGAAAAACAGCTTAAAAATGAGCCCATCCATGTTATGAAATTTTTTTGTAATAAATGAACCCTTTATTAATTCAAAACACACCAGTTTAAAAGAGAAAGCACAGAAAAAACGAGAGCATATCAGAGCCTTCTAAAGGAAAAGGACATTTCTAGTTTGAAGCATCTAAGAGAGTCTGTTTTCTGTGATATTATGGTTTGTTTTGGGTTTGGGATTTTTGCGGGTTTTTATCTGAACTTTTTTTAAGCTACGTGATTGTGACCAAAGCAAGAGACAATTCACTTGGTGGTTAGTTATGAATGAATGCAGAGGTCTTGACAGTTGCATTAAATGCATCACACTTCAGCCTGTGAGCTTCAGTAATAGGGGTAGCCTAGCTATCAAGTCATCAGCCTCTCATCAGCTAGTAAGTTTGCTTCAGCCCTCCTTTCTTTATCTAATTATATAATCTAAGCTTGGGGCTTAGGATAACCAAAGATGCTTTACAGAAGGGAATAATGATGACTTGCAAAACAAACCCATTTTTGGGGTACTGAATAGCAGTCCTTTGCTCTGTTTCTTAAAACAGAGATCAAGAGCATTTCAAGAATTTGAAAATCTCTATTACCTCTGATAACTGTAAAGAAAAAGAAAGTATCTTTAGAATCAGTTTTAAGCAACAAAATTCAAAAACAAAGCAACATTCACTACAGTTAAAATTCTAAGAAAAAAATATTAAAATTTGAAGTTGTACCTGATGATGCTGAATATTCTTTATATTACAAGAAAACTCATGGTACAGTTGGAATTTATCAATATCTTTTTCATTTCCATTTTTAGACGACACTTTTGCCAATGTTGACTGGATGGAAATGTACCTTTGCTGACATCTGAATAGAAGAAAATCAGATATTTATAAGGTATTTTAGCATGAAACTTGTAACAACTCATTATTACTGTACAGCTCAAATAAAAATGAAGTTTGGAGTCTGCTCAATTACAAGTGATGTTATATCTAATCACCTGCAGAACCAGATGACATAACTTAATGAAGAGGCGACATGATATGTACTGACTGTAACATACCAAGAGAAGACAATGAAGCAGAAAAAGCTGATCACAGCCCTCCTCCTCAAGGGAATGGAAACTCAAAAGCCACCACCTGCACTTCAATTAGTTCAGTTATGGATTCAACTTCACACTACAAATTTTGGGAAGTTGCAAAGAAAGTACAGTAGCTATCCATTTCATAGAAATGCTACATCCTCTTGAATCTACCCAGCCTCAAAATTAATTTCTTGCTTTTTGCATTTAACACCCAGAAAAGTTTTCATTATTTTTAGGAGTATCAGGGATCCCAAACAGATAGCTTTCTGAATGTTCCTCATGACTATCATACATACAACAGACTTGAGATCAACAGGATTCATCTGTAAAGCACTGAGTATTCAACTAAGAAACTTCCAGTAGTCAAAACAATGAAAGTTATAGTCAGGTAGTGACAGCACATCCCTTACAGAACAACCTCTTCATTGAAATTATCACATTGCTGATTCAAAGCAACACTGCATGCTCCTAAGGTGGTGCATGCTCTTTGATAACTCTCTTCTCTGTCCCAGATGGCACACAGCAGACAAAAAATGACAAGTAACTATTACCATGTCACACCAAATCCCCAGTCTTAACAACACTGAGGTCAGGTAATGTAAGAAAACTTAAATTCAGCTAACACAATCAAAGAATCAGTAAGTCCTGCTTTAAAAACAGTCATATTTGTTTGCCTTATTGGCTACCAACGCCAAAATCAACCATCACAGTGTACTAGTTACACTGACTAGTGTCAAGTCAGCTATTGGAGCAAGAGCTTAAGCAGATTCACTTCTGAAAAGTTATAGCTTGAAGAAAGTGCACAGAGGGAAAACTCCCTTAAGGATCACTAACTGCAGGGGAGATCAGCAATATATAGGGCAGAGGAGCACAGAGAGTTTTTCATTCTTTGGGTGTTACAGCATCATGCCATGCACACAGCAGATCTCTCCTGCACTGACAGCCAGACAGGCAAAAGGGCTTACGAATGTACACAGGAATGGACCTAAATCCACCTCACAGGAACACCATTTTCATATCATTAAGAAAAAGTCCTGTATCTGCCACTAGGAGACTGTGTTTTACCATGCTAGCAAGAAAGTTCAGAAAGGAAGAATGAAACTTACAACTTCCTGATAAAATCCAGTGTATCTTTATCTTTAGCGAAGATGTCTGCTAAAATATGCTGCACTCCAGCCTCTACTTCCTGGATATTTGCAAGCCCTTAGAAGAAAAATAAGTATAGAATATGCAGTCACTACAATATACAGTTAATAATTACAGAAAAAACTAATTAAAAAGTTACTTTACACAACTGCACAAGCACTAAGAACATATATGCAAACGAAACTGATTAAAGATATCTGACTGACTTGAAAAGGTTTCAAAGAATGCTAATTCATTAAAAGTTTTTTATCAACTAAATCTTCCTTTCCAAAACATCTGAAATTATTATATTTTTAATGAGCCTAAAGTGATCAATGTGGTATTGTAAGCCAAAATTATATTAAAATCAGAGAAAAATAATTTTTTTGACTTTGATGCTAACAGATCTTGACATTTGTGATGTAAATAGTACAATAGCAAAACTGGATATCTAAACATAATTTTTGAGGTTTTAATAAAATGAGTAACTGCAGCAAAAGTCTACATATTTTGCTACTGATATGGAAACTTCCTAAATTCTTTGCAGGTAATCCTTTCTTTTGTCCGTGGAATAGTTTCATATTTCCACTGTATTATAGCAGTGCACAACAACACTTTTGAGGTCAGGGTACCTTCAACCTTTCCCATGGAACAGTGAAGTTGTAAAACGTCTTCAAAGACATGAATTTATAAATGTCTTCATATCTCTGAAGAGATAACAGAATCGTTCAGTTAATTTTCAACATGCAGAACCAATTCTTTACTTCAAATGGCCAGAAGAGGAAGCACATAACTCTCCTTAGCACAGGGATTGAACTAGACCAGAAGCAGAGATAATGAAATAAAACAGACTTCTTGTATTTTACTTCAATATATCTAACCCTGCTCCTAGCAAGAGTCAGTAATGAATGCTTCAGAGCCAACAGCAAGAATCCTGGAGTTGGCAGATGCAACATTAACTGTCTCTTGCAACCCATTACTGTTCACTCTGTTGCCTTGTGGACAGTTTTATTTACATCATTTTAACAGGTTCCACACCTCTAGCTCTTCATTATATTGAACCCAGAACCCTGCTTCTGATTAGGCTATAAAGTTACATACTATAAAAAAATTTATCTTGTCCCTTTTTAAGACAAGGAAGCTAAACTTACCTGCCAGAAAGAAAAAAAAAGTGAGACTAAGAATACATTACTAAATGTCTAAACTTATCAAAAGTTGTAAAATTTGGATCCTTACATCTACAAGTTAATGTTTCTTACAGTGAAAGTAATGTCAGAACACAAAGGCAAGGGAATTTGAAGACATGCATCATATTGAATACAAACTGAGACACCCAAATAGATCATTTGAATGAGACAGCATAGGCCCAAACCAGTCAGAATTAGAGAAATAACCAGAAAGTTTCCGTTCAACAAGCACCACTCAGGCACTTTACTGTGTCCACCAGCACATGCTTGTGTAACTAGAGAAATTTTTGACTATGCATACAACTAAAAGGAAGAACAAAGTTTTCTGGTTAGCCTGCTTCTTTCATATGTCTGGCCTTGAAACATGAACTGCTGTTTTTATTTCAGTTTATTTTTAGGATAAGTTGAAAAACACTGAGAATTCAAAAGAACCAAATATTAAGATCCGATGAAAAGTTTTCTGCACTGCAAATGGCTCATTCCTTAAAAAAAAAAAAAAAATCACTCTGATCTCAAGCTGTATATAAGCCATCAAACTGGCTCCCAAAGTGATAAAAGTGACCCAGTTTATAGATGTATATAAGTTCTGATGTCTTTTAAAGGCAGACCATTATATAAACCAAAGCAGCCTAATTTTTTAGCACAGAATTGAAAATAATTTTTCAAAAACTAATGTTTATGCTGCAACAAATAGCACTTCCTTCTGAATATACTCTAAATAATTTATCTGAACTTTCACAGTGAAGATTTCTTTTGGCTCTTTAGACTGCACCAGAATAGTCAGATATATGGCTGTAATACACTGCTGTATGAAGTAATGACATATGCTGAAATGCAGCAATTTAATAACCAGAATACCTGGTAACTGATTTTAATTGCAAAATTAGCAGAATTTTATAAGCAATATTTAAATAAAATACACTGAAGTGGGAAAAGTAAGAGTCAGCCTTACTCAGGAGGTCCAGTACCTTTACAATGAAATTCAAAAAGTATGTGTTGGGGCAGGGAAGAATGGAAGTACATCTCTATTTTAACATCATACAGAAGGCTGCAGCAATCTTCACATTTTATTGTCAGAGATTGCCCCCTACAGATCCAGCCATAACTGCATCCACAAAGACACACAATTCTGCAGTCTATGACAACCATGTTGTTAAAAATTCTTGCTCAAATTTCAGAGATTACACCTTCTCCAACCCCTACTGTCATTCAGACACAAAAACTCTCCAGCTCACTCCCAATCCCCTAGGCCAGTCTTTATTAAGATATGCTTTGCTGGGTGACATTTCCTTCAATACAGTGTATGAGCATAGGCCTCTTGTACAGTCAGCACTGAATCTTCAGGAAACAATTCAAGTAGAACCATGGTGATGTCTCAGGTGTGTGGTGTGGTTCCCTCTCTCTTACCAGTAAATACACATCAACTATAAGGTCTCCAGACTTATGTCTTTTCTATGCCGTAATTATTACTATTTACAATACAAAGGGACAGGAAAGGTTGGAGAGTCATTAAATGTGTTAAATGTAAGCTCTTACCACATGCTGCTAAAAGCACTGTTGAATTTAAAGTAGTTGCCTAACTTCCAGCAACATCAGAACAATTAAAGTAATTCCCCTTCTAAAATATTTTCAGACATTTAGAACATTACAGCTTATAGAAGAAGGGCTCTTACCTTTGGTATTGGGTCTAATGTAAGAAAAGAGATTGAGTTCCATAGGATTCTGCAGGAGGGAGAGAGCAGCAGGTTCTAATCCCAACTGCTTGGCCCTCTGGGCTTTGGTGCCTTTACTCCCAGTTTTATAAGGTGCAGACTTATAACAAAAAACCAAACAAAACAAAAACAGTTATTAAAAAGCAGGGAAGTATTTCAATCATGCTATGCACTTGACATTATGCACTATTTAGTTATGCAAGATTACATTTAAACTTGATCTGAAAAAGACTAGAGTACTAACCACATGGTCTAATTCTTCCAAAGTTCTGCAATTTAGCAATCCTTTTAAAAGGCAACTGGATAACTTGCCTTCTTTCTTCAACTTCTGTATCATCGTATGTGTCTTCTTTGCAACAGTACTAAAATGCAAGAGATTAATGTTAACAGTCACATTTCACAGTGAATTAAAGTCTATTGATTGTGACCTTGTCTATTACACTGCTGAAACTCTGAAACCCCAGAAGATTGTATCTCATGTTAATCTTCAACAAACCAAGTTGATAATCCAAAAGTTTCTAACCATTTTTCTCTCTCCCCAATTAATTCAAAACTGTGTCAAAATATCTTGTGGTAGCTTTAAGAAAAATCATCAGCTAACACTGATAGTCATTACTGCTGCATACACTTCTGTAAGATTACTGGCCTGGAAGTCAAATAAAAAGGCCCTAGAATAAATCCACCCTGATAAGCCCTTACAGCTGCAATTCATACCAAGATAGTTCTGCAACATCAAGTACAGGCTACCAGATTTAAACTCCTAGGTCTTCAGTAAGATACTCTCTCAGGCCACCTTCCCGCCTTGAAAAGAATCTCTTGGTAGGGGTTAGCAGGGAGTACAAGGAGGACGACACCAAGTTGACAGAACAGCTGACAACTCTGTTCCCTTGCCATCTCAAGAACCATTGGGCCACTCAAAAGCAGATGGAATGAAAGCAGTCTCATCCATGGCCACAACAACCTTTGCTGATCATTTCTTTCCTGCAGTGATCTGGGATAGTTTAGCCTCATCTCCTGGTACACTCCGACCTCAAGAAGGGCTCTTCACTGGAAGCTTCCCTGATCCAAGCAGGGAGCTAAGATTCTCAGCAATTCTTCTTCATTCTTTTGATGGAAGTGGAGCTTCCATCTCATCATGCTACAGATTTCCAGCAACTATAAACTACTCTTTTAGTACAAGATTTTTCTGTGCAGTTTTAAGAAACTGCAAGGAAATTAAGATGTTAGTTTCTCTTTGGCAATTAATAATTCTAGATTTCTTGTTACTTAGAGAGAAAAAAACCCAACAAAACCCCAACCTACCAAAAACCCCAACAAAACCCCAGACAGGTATCAAGCATAATTACCTCATTTTAAACTTTTTTCTTTATTAGTTCCTTTACAGCTGCAGTGTGCACAAAGAGGTAAAACAAGGGATACAGAAGCAGCAGCCAGTTGTTACTCACCTCCCACCCAGAGCCCTCCTTGTGTTGTTGACTCACTCACCGTAGCTCTTCCAATGTTTGCTGCACTTCTCGCAAGGCGTCGGCCTCCAGGTTATTGATGAGCTCTTTTCGGTAGCGAGCAATAAAAGGAATCGTGTTTTCTTCTTGAAAGAGCCGAATTAAGTTTGCACATACCCATGGTTCAACATTTGTTATTTCTGACAAGGCCTGTCAAAGGAGAGAAAAAACCCAAACACCATTTGAGAGATGGTAGATTGCCTTAAACAGCCTCTCATTTGACATTCAAAAGCACTCCCAGAACATTACACTGGCCAGCAGAGACTACTGTCCTCCCTAAGACAGGATGCCAGGCTTCTCGTGCATCCAGCCACTGCACCCAGTATTTCATCAAGACATGCAGCAGCCAATGTTTCCAGAAACTTGTAACCTCAGTAAAAAATGGGAAAAAAAAAAAAAAAAAGACAAGGAAGAAAAAAATTCAAACCAAAAGTATAAAACAAAACAGAAAGACCATAAACTGTACACATCAACTCAGAAAAACTTGGAACTTTTTTTTTTAAGCCAACACTGACATACCTCATGGTTAAGCGAAACAAATAAAACCCACAAAGCCAGAGCTGATCCAAATCCCACCCAACCAATAATAGGAAACTAGTGATACTACTGACAGTTTTAAGACAAACCAAGCCTCGCAAGGTTAAACATGATTTTGTACAAATTGAGCTTTCTGAAGTTATAGTGTATCAATATGGAATCACTGACACACTATACAAGCAGCTTATCTTAGTAACATTTATAACCATCACTACTTGTTTGCACTTCGCTATACTACTTACCATAGACAGCTGATACAAAAGCCTTGCAGAAGTTTCATTGTGAAGCCTAAGAATACAACAACACCTGCGCAATCATATTCACTTATTTTAGACCACATACAAGGATCAAATTTTCCATATGTATTTCCAGGAATATGTGAGAAAACTCACAAAATTTTACAGCTTTCTTTACCAGACAGTACTAAGGATGACGAACACAATGTGTCCTATCTATTCCCATTCTATTCATATTAAAATCTTCCACTATCACATCCAGGCTTCCATCACAAGAGCTATGCCAAAACTGCCTCCACCTGAATGGCTTCAAAGTTAAAATCCTACAAAAACAAAGATGATATCTCCCTTGTGATGATATCCAAAGATGATATCTTCCTCTTCCTTGGGAGGAATGCAAATCTCCTTCCTGATAGATCCATAAATTGATGAACATTCTCAAATGAGTCTCTACAACTAAATGATCAACACTGACTAGATATTAAGTTGTAAAACTGCACACGGACATCCCAAATCTTTCAGCACCCCTTCCTGTAGGAGTTTCAGTTGTGTACATCCACAAAAACCCCCACGTGCTGATACAGGAGAACCACGCAGACTGTTACAGGTAAGCTTTGTACTAAGGACACCCAAAGTCACAGATATTAGAATGATGTACTAGTCTGAAGTTTTAACAGTTACCATCTATATTATATACACATCTTATGACAACCTAAGCAGATGTTAAATGACTACTTAACTTCTGAGGACTGAAATTGTATGTTAAGATTCTAAGCGCTAATTATGTAGGAAATAGTTTCATTGGTACCCCAGAAAAGGAAAAGATCTCATACCTGTACAATATCCCAGTTCATTTCAAATTCTTCTTTTATTTTGTTGCCTCCCAGATTTTTAACTGGCTTTCCTTCAGGACATGCATTCAACTTAATCTTTTTAGAGGGTGGTTCATCAAATGCAAACGCCTCCTCGCATTTCTCTTGTTTCACTACAGGAAAACTTGTTGAGGGTTTTTCATCACTCACTAAACTGTTTTGGTTTTTTCCTTGGAATGAATTTATTTCCCTTTTTTTAGGCACTTCTGGCTTTTGATTTAAACATTTTGGTTTAGTGCCTGCATCTTCTTCCTTAGGTTTTAGAAGCTGCATTTTATTATCTTCTACAGGTGCAATAGGCAAGGATACATCCTGCCAAAAAGACATTGAAACCATATTAAGCACTGACTGTTACAAAGTGGTTCAGCATTTCATTTAAACTCTAAATTAAAGACTTACTACCAGACATCATTTTCCCAAGTAATGTCTCTAGCAGCGAAATGCCAAGCCAGAAATCAAGTAACCTGAAATGTATCTTGCATGGAATAAACAATACAAACACATATAATAATAAAACTGCAATCCTTACTGGGTTGAACAGCTATGCAAGGAAATGTAAGCACAGGCTGCCTTTTTTTTGTGGTACCCAAACAGTGAAAACGTAGAAGACATCAAAGGTGCAATATCAAAACCAGAGATATTACAGAAAGAACAGAGGCATTTATTTATTTACATTGTTGGAAGAGATCTCCAGGGAAAACCACATCCCATTATCATTGGCCAAAATTTTCAAGGAGGATCTTTATATCATGGATAACTTAATGCATAACAAAGCCCCATTTATCCAACATACTGAATATTCACAGGAACAGTGGAATTGTATGAGCTGATCAGACTCAGGCAACCAACTAAACCAGAGTTGGAAAAACCGTTTATGTTGCTTCCCAAGAGCAGTAATTAAATGTCTCTTGCTTATAGATACTCACCATTTCCTCTTTTATTGCTACCTTCTTCACCATTTTCCTGGCTACAGTTGACTGTGGAGCAGCAGCTTTTTTAGTTTTTGCCTCAGTTTTCTTTGGCAAACGAGGTCTCCTGGCAATTTTGCTTTTTGGCTCCCATTCCTCCTCTTCCTCCTCTGATTCAGAGGTCCTGAAAAACAAATGAATCAATAATATTCCTTATGAGAAGAATAAAAAAAATACATAAGCAAGCTAGTCTGAGTGTTTTTTGGTGTGAAAGAAAGTGAACAGGAAAAATTAACAGAAAGGTAGAGAGACTCAACAAATACAGGTCTTTCACACTGCTGCAGGACTAACGGCTTAAACAATTTCCCAACTTTTATGAAGCTAGTTCCTGGGATGTGTACACATCTGATTCTGTTTGGACAACTGGCAATTCACTTTCACCCCATCTTTACTGGGAGCAGGCAGAAGTATAAGTAATTTGTGTTTCATAATTGAAGGTTTGTGCATGAAAGCTTTTTAATCAACTTCTCAGAAACTGAGTGTTGTTCTTATGCAATTGCTCATGCTTAGCATAAACCTTTAAAAAATCCTAAGGAAAAAAATGATCTTACGAATTAAGAAATGAAGGTAGCTCTTCTGATGTAGGGGCTTTGGCTACAGATTTCCCTCTCCTTGGCAGAGATGACATCTGAAACAGAGGCAAGAAGAGAGAAACATAACATTTGGTTGAAGCTGTATTCTCTTTAGCTCACTGTCAAATGTGCCCTCATAATGTCTTCAGCAATCACAAAAGTTTCTTCTAGAGCAAGTTTAGTTTTCTCAGGATCCAAGAATTTAGGCCACAGCAGCACACATTCAAAAATCTTTTCAACTGAGCAAACAAACCAGCACTATAACCTCTCAAACTACTTTTCTCTTCACATGAAGGTAATTAGTTGGCTTGCACATAAAGCTGTTCTAGCAAAAAGGGTACTGGTTCTCAGATGTTTTACTTGGTATCATACATAGCATGCCAGTCTTTCCTCCAGCCATTTAAAAAGCATAGCAAATCAAATTAAAATCTACTAAAGTGAGCTCACATATGGTTTTGATGGGACAGGACTAGACAATTTTCCATTTTCAGCTAGAATTTTCCTTTACAAACTATCTGTTGCTTGTATGCACAATAAGAAACCATTCTTTTGAATGAGCTGCTCATTAGCATATAGAAAGCGCATAAAACAATTACCAAATAAAAAAAGGAA
>NW_008240122.1:4297256-4303080 GCF_000691975.1 Corvus brachyrhynchos
GGGAAGGCACACTCTTCCCCCTGATAGAACATTCATACCTACAATAGCTGCATTTCAGTTAAGCAGCTACAGAATTTTTGGCAGTGGTCAGGCCTATGAATTTCAATAATCATATTTAGCAGTTTTAGTTAAAAAAATTTAGGTACCCTCAAAATTTTACCTGCCAGAAAATCAAAATTTAAAAATCTTAAAAAGCAAAAAAAAAAGTCCTGCAATTTATTTCAACTAGTACAAAATTCAGAAGCATATTTTACCTACATCTGGTACAATATCATCATTCTTCACATTTTTATACCTTGACATTTGATCCAGCCTTACCACTGCAACAGGAACCTTAAAGTCCCATGTTTGCACAATACAAACCAGATAAGCATTTTCCAAAGTGCCATTTAACTCAAGGGCAAAACACCCTTTCATCCAACTTCATTCTGACCTCTGCTCAAGCGCTGGAACACAACTGTTATTAATGCCTTTCAGCAAGTTTTCCTTGTAAAGCAACACAAAACTGGGGGACAATTTTCAGCACTGCAGTGGAAAGAGCATTACTGAGGCCCATACCAAAAAGCACCATTGCCTCACTTGCAAAGCACCTTCTTGGAGCCACCATCTTGGTCAGTAACAGGTCAGCACTTCCATGCTGTTCCACTCACTAAAATTCCATTATGTGACTGGCTGGAACACACATCTACCACAGAAAAACACAAATCTCCAAAGAACACAACAAATATTACCCACCTTATCAGCTTCCCAGATGCCTTTTCACTGTCAGTTCTGAGACACTCCCAAGCTCATCCAGCCACTCTGCTTCTCCGTGTTCCGTTGCTCTTTATACCTGAGCAGTTGTTATCACAGTGCTGAACTGATTACTTACTTATTCCCACTACTTCAGAAGCATGAAAATTATGTTTCCATTTTTATATCCTACTTTAATGTGTGAATGGGAGATACAAAAAATATTAAACACCAAGATTTCCAAAGTTAGGCAACATCCAAGCTAGAGGGATCCCTGATCCACTCTTTTGCAGGCACTGGGACACTTCATGCTCCTTTTCAGCTAATCCAACTAGGTGGGTATTCCAGGCAAGTGATCAGTTTTTAAACACTCTAACCAGCTTCTTTATAGGTATCCACTGAATCACTGCAACTAAGAAGGAAAAGACCAATATACATGGTCTGTCACCTGAGGTCAGCATTGCTCCTACTGAGTAACACCACTGTAAACATCCCTCTCAGTCTGGAACACTCAGCATATACCATGAAAGTTCTGGATCCTACCCAGAACCCCAGGTAAAAGGAAAACCTCATTTGGAAGGTCCTTTCTGCTAGTATTTCCCCTACCACCCCAAGTGGCTACAGGCAGGGTCTCAAAATATCTCAACATTTGTGTTGTTACATTAAGATTATGGCAAGAGTAATGCTTGCTTTATGAAGTTAATTGTACTTCCTGACATCCAATACTGGTGACCTATCTGACTCTCCATATCTGCATAAGAATAGGAGATGAGCTCCTTAGTAATTCTCCATGAACAGCCAAGCCATGGTCAGAAGCCAAAAGGGAGTTATACAGCCGAAAATAAAAGCCAATACAAAAAAAGCACATGTGAGATAATATCAAACATGGGGTATCACAAAGGAAAAAAACCCCAAAAAATCATATTTTCACTGCGAGGTGGGGCTAAATTATTACCAGCTCCTCTTCTCATAGTGAATACAAGAAACTAACTGTAGAAGAATCTTATAGCTACTATAGATATACACTGTTTGCTTACAAAAAATAATTTTTTAATTAGAACCCACAAAAGTACTTCTTGTTTAATTTCAAATTGCCAGACAGCTGTCTGCTAAATTTTCCTCCTGAGCGGCCTGTGCTGGGGTGTGCAAACACCTACATTTAATGACTAAGAAAAACAGCCCTCCTGTGATTCACTGTGGAGGGGGAGGCAGGGAAGAGGATGAAAAAGAAACAAGTCTAAATGCCACTGATGATGACAGATAACTAATACAGAAAAAAAGCTTGGAGACAGTCCCTGAAGTGAGGCAGGAAGACTCAAGAAACAGGCAAACACTGTTAAGCTCCACATGGGACATCTACAACACTGACTGCACGACAAGGCACTCAATAAGCTACTGCCAGCTCCATGGTCTGCTTTTGTGGGGATACAGTCCCCCGTATCTCCTGCCTCAAGTGTTGAGGGAACTGGGAACACCGCTATTCACCCTCCCACAGCATGCTGGGATCAAGCCAGTGTGAAGTCGGCCACTTATCTCCTACTGTATTTTCCAGAAAGACTGGCCTCAGTGGGAAAACTGCGTTTAACTCATCCTTCTCTGTCAGCTGAAGTTAACCATACTCCAAGACAGTTGGTTTCTTCTACCCTGAGGAAAGAAATGATAGTCCCTTCCAAATCCAGAACAATCGCATAGCTCTAGAAGAGCCAATTACAAAGCTGAAAAATTAAGAGTAACCTATTTATACCAGTCAGGTCATTTTCCCTTCCCATGACTGTGTTCAGTTTCGCTGAACAGATGTTTACAGTGCTTGGTGTTTCCTTATCAGCTGAAGGAAGTAAACATGCAGTATCCAGAGCTGTGCACAAGTTATCCAGCCAATCTGCTCGGGATTTCACCAGCTTGCAAATTGTCATATTGAACTTCAACAACCTCTGTTCTAGCAGCTCTTCTCACATCTGAGGCCAGTAAACTTCTGGCCAGTAAACATCAGCTAACACACTTTTTCTTATTTTACATACACTGTCAGCAACCTTTTAATTTACAACAATGCTGTTCTTTAAGAAAAACAGTTCTTACTCATCTCAACAACATTTTACTTCCATGGCAGGCAACATGAGCCAGGCCCAGGAAACTTTGGCCTTGCCCACATACTCAAGCTTCCGACTGCTGTTTCACTTCAAACCTGTCTATGTATGATCTTCTGCTTCTGTGAGATAGGCTGAAACCCTAATGCTGAACCTTCTTCACACTAGACCCTTGATCCTCTATTCATGGGAATCAAAACTCGCCTGTTTGTCCATGTCCCAAATGACAGCGTGAAGCATCATTGCTTGAAACACTCTAAGCCACCATTAAAGCCTGGCTTCTCCACAAAACTCAGCAGTTATAGCAGGTTCTTCAAAAGTACTTCCCAGGTAAAAATTCAAGAAATTCACAGAGCTGTTATGCTGTCCAGAGAAGAAGAGCTGAAACTATTTAAGTCACTGTTATTGTAGATAAATGTATCTGCTAGGTCCACTCTCCAAATAGTTTGGCATCAGTTTTGTTGCCAGTTACTTTGTTACCACCACCACCACTGCTATCCTCTGCATGCCATGGAGAGCTCCACATCACAGTTTGGATGGCTGCAAATAGTACACTTCTCCCTGCCTGTCAGCTACTCATTAAAATAAGGCTATTGTAGTTTGGGGTCAGGCCATGCCAGAAATAAAGACTGGCTGAGTAGCTCTCACCCTTAACTGCAGAGAATCTTAATATGTGTATGCACAAAACATACAGCAAGGAAGAAATCATTCCTCTGGTCTCTCTACCCAAATAAGTCTAGGCTGCACACAGAATATAAGTAGATTGAGGTTTTAAAGACCTTATTAAGGAGCAATCCAAATCTCATTTGGAGACTGCTGTTCTCTTCAATCTCCCTATTCATGCAAAGGCACAACCCATTAAAAATAAATTTCTTCTTATGTGAATCCCATTGGCATAAGCAACTGCTTGCAGAAAGAGAAGTTTAATAACAGTTTAAAAGTAATTAGATTTAAAAATTCTCACTCCCCACCACCATTCTCCCAACCTCCCCCCCCCAAAAAACCCTGCACTAGCACACACCTCTTTTAAAACTCCATCAATAGAGCAACAATTTTCAGATTCAGAAATAACTCTAATAGATTTTTCTACCTGAAGGCACAGGATTAAAAAAAAAACCAAAAAAACCAACCAACAAGCCAACAACCCAAAACACACCACCATCACAAATACACTAGGAAATTAATTTCATTTCAGTAACTGTAAAAAGCCCTGTCCAGCTGAAAAGCTGACAGAAACTTTTGAACCTCTTTTCCAGTTAATCCAAAGCAACACATTCCTTACAAAAGGGGGATCCCTCTATGCAGGAAGCTCCTCAAACTTTGCTCTACAGCCTCTGCATTTCTATCACAAATAAACCAGCAAGAATAACAGAATTTTGCATTTTAGCTTCTTCTTAAGTCTAACAATACCAGCCAAACCAGCATTTATAACTTGAAGCACCTGGGGCGGGACAAAAAGAGCACTATACAAATCCCACATGACAAGTGAATTTCGGACCATTGTTAGTAGCAGCAGAATGGCCCACTTCAATAATTATATTAAGGCTCTCAACAGGCTGATTTTGCTTGTCATTTTAAAATACCTCCACTGCATGCTACAATAACATTCTAAGGAAAAAAAAATCAAAATGTGAGCATACAGTCAGCAACAAGGGGGAAAGATGCTATGCAGACCAATGGGAGGGGCTTGTAGGGAAATCTTTCTGTCTCCAGGTTTTTATCCTGGAGAGGTAGGTCAGCTGAGTTGTATTTCAAAATATAAATCCAACTTACTGTAATCCTCTTGAGGTTAAAACCTTGGAGAACTCCCAGACACTTTTGTTCAGAGAAGCTAGTGCAGATTTCCAAGGACTGCACAAGGCCAGTCAGGCTTGCCTGAGGAAGGAGTTGCAGACACAATTTAGAAGACTTCAGCACTAACTGGAAAATTACAACTACAAAGAAACAGACATACAGGGTACACACATACACCAAAACAGTCCTCAAAGCTAATCAGAGAGGAAAAGGTGTAAGAAGCAGTAAGAACACCACCTACTGCTTTTACTTACAGAAGTACCATCAAAAAGGCAAAGCATTTCTGCCTCTAGAAAGCGCATTCTATCCCATGCCTGCTCCTATAACTAGTGGTCCCTCTGAGAAAAAGGAACAACCTGTGTTATGCAGCACCGTGTAAGTGAATCAGAAGAGGTCTGCCCAAGAACGGGAGGACACAAACGCTTTTCATGCATTTTCTTTAATCAGTTTATCTCAAACCACCTATGAAGACAGACATTATTCAAAATCAGGAGTTACTGCTTCTGATGCAGCAACAAATGGCTACATCATGTGCAGTTACTCCTTTTCTGCAGTCCACCAAACCAACCCCACAGTAACACTTCCATCCTGGTTCATTAAACGGGATGTCTTCACTCCCAAAGTGATATGGAAGACACACATTTCTTCTGCATGGCTACAGCCACAGCAGAGTTTATCACACCAAAACATTCATTTTGGAGGCTTGGAGGCACAAGCGGAATTGAGAGCAAAGCATTGTTTGTTGCTTGGTGACTTACTACCACCCCAAATCACTGCTTTTCGGCCCAGAAACGCGACCGAGATGAAAATACACCTTATGTACTTCAAAGAACTATTCTCTCCCTGGCGACACCCTGTTTATTTCAGGTATGTTGACAGCGTTCAAGAGGAAGGGCTAACCGAGCTAAACATCACCCTCCTCGCCAGGGAAGCACACCAGCTCCCTGGCAGAACCACGGGAATGAGCCACCTCTCAGACGCCTTCCTACCCCTTCCAGCCGTCCCGCCCCAGCCCAGCCGGGGGTGCCCACCCGCATCCGCGGTCCCGCTCACCCCCCGCAGGGGTCGGGCACCTCTCTCCCCGGCCAGAGGGCGTGGGAATGGGGGCGGGGAAAGAATAGGCTCGTTTCCTTCTGAACAACCGAGACAAGAGGGAACCCCTCGCTTGCCGGGCGCCGCGGCGTGGCTCGGAGGGCGCACGGAGGGCGTCGCTG
>NW_008240122.1:4303376-4322718 GCF_000691975.1 Corvus brachyrhynchos
CCCCCCGCCCCCCCAGGAGGGCGGCCTGAAGCTGTGAGGGGTGAGGGGTTGCGGGCTGCGGGCCAGCGGCCCGGAGGCTGCCCCCAGGGCGAGAGCATCAGCTGCCCTTCACGTAAACCAAGGACAAGGGGCGGCGATGCAGAAATGTCCCGGTTCGCTTCTGGGTTGATGGGAATTGGAAAAGTGTTAGCTAAGAAGCAGGGTTTTTTCACAGGGGTCTTGGGAAGCAGAAGTCATCTTTGTGTGAAGCTGAGATACTGCGTCAAAGGTGACTACAGAGGATGCAGAAATAAATACACGCCCTTTCAGCCCCCAGAGCGGATAGGAGCATGTAGGTCCCAGCATACATAGGATGCTCGTGTTCCTTTACCCATGCTCACTAAAATTTGCATCGTTTTTCCTTACAAGCATTTCCCCTCTAGTACTGGAAAAAGTATCCAACTGTTAGGTGCCTGCCTTAAAATTCCATCTAAAGTTATGTTTCCCCGCAGTCTCTACACCTATTCCTTTTTCATCCATATCTTCGAAGTTAGCATTCAGCAAGGATCCTGTGAAGATCACATCTCGTGCAAAAGTTTAATGGGTGCTAGCTTCTGCAGCCATCATCAGAAGCGTGCAGCAAGCACGCTGCTACATTACAGCCGCCTTTCGAGCTTCCACTACCCTAAAAGGTCTTCTGCTTTGTATCATAAATATTTGTAACTTGTGGTCATAACTGCGAGCCAGCTGTCCTCCAGCCTTGGAACAGCAACATCTTAAATGTAACTAAGGTGCTATAAACTTAAATAATTCATAATTTTTCATCTTGACTTTATAATAAATGTGTGTTTATCAGTCTGGAATGGGTTTAAACACAATAATGTTCAATGCAGTCTCTCTCTTTCCATGGAGTTTACCTGAATTCTTTGGCTTTCAGAGGCCTGGAGAGAGACTTATGCACATACATGTCTTTATGCATGGGGGTTGTATTTCTGGTGCCAAATCTTCAGCTGACATAAACTGTCTCAGCTCTGTTGATTTAAATAGGGCCTGTGATTTACACAAGTTGAGGATCTGACTCACAGCCCTCAACAGGATTGTTCACATATTTAAAGGTAATTGAGTGTGCAAGTGTTTGCAGGCTCAGAGCTGATTCACTTGGAGTTTAGCCCTAGTAAGAGCTGAGCAAAGGGTAGTTTAGTGTAATACTAGGAAGCATAAAATTATGTTAGATCATCAGTTTTTCAGATGAAACATTGTCATTTATAATAGGAAAGGTTCTGATTCTTTATATTTCAGATCAGATTCTACTCTTATGCCAAAACAACCTTTAAATAAATTTAGGAACTCAGTGCACTATATAAGTAAGGACAAAAGATTGAGACTATAAATACCTTAAAAGTCATATTTAAAGACGTGGTCTGATTAAATTTTGTAATACTTAGAGTGCAACTTTGTTCAGAATATAAAAATACTGCCTGTGTCATCTGATTCCTTTGATGCACTGCATTAAAATTGCTATGTCTAAGTACATATCATGCAGTCAACTTTACTTCTCTTCTATTAATAGTTTGAAATTAGGTCACTGTTCCTGTAAGGATAGGCTAAGCCTGTACAACTGATTTAAAAGAAATTACCTATATATAAATATTTGGGTTCCTTTCTCATGCTCGCCTACAGTGACACTGTTTCTTATCTATAATCAGTAAGTTTTCTGTCTGTTCTGGCATATGTATTCTGGCAGGTTTTTGTAGGTTTGTTTATAGTGACCCCTGCTGCAAAAGATTAAGACTGGCATTTCTCTAAGCCTTTAAAAAGACATTTACCCAATTATTTCTGAGGCAGCACAAAAGAACCAACTAGATGTAAATTCAAATGTATAAAATTTGAAACTCCCTAATCTGGATAATTTTCAGTAAAATTAGTTGAATCATACGACAGCTTTTCCTCTCTCATGTGTAGCATTTACTTTCTAATGCAATGCAATATAGTTGCAAAGTAAAATAGCTTCTCATTTCCTAGAGGTAAGGCTTGTTCTTTGTGTTACTGTTCTTTGATAAGGGCTAGACTTGACACCAATAAATCAATGTCTCAACTGCTACATGTAAATGTTTTCAGAGCTCCACTCAGGAAAGCACATGCTTATGTTTATCTCTGTTCAGGATAGCAAACTAGTAAAAAAGCAGATTAAAGCATAGGACTAAGTTTAAACACAGATTACCCCTCTTGTTTCAGAAGGACTTAAGTGTCAGCCTATTCCAGTATTGCCCTCAATAAAATGTTTTCTCAAACTCGGCTTGAAAAGCTTCAGCAAAAGGTATGTGTATGAGTTCGTCTACAAGAAGAAATAATCCATGTATGCTCTGTGCTGGGCAACAGCTGTGCAGCCATAGCTAGTGCAGCACCTAACCTCAAAACTAACAGGCCCTGCTAACAGAGCTGCAGCTTCATGTTGCTTCAGCTTCCTAGCGCTCTGCAAGCTGCACAAAATAAGCACATGCTTGCAAAAGACACTCGAGGTATAGCTGTGGTAAAACCTCTCATCCATATGTATTAGTATAAATGTTATTTTACAAATATGTGTGCTTGATATGTTTTTTTAAAGCTGTGTTTAAAGAGTATTATATATGCTGCAAAACCAAGCAAAAAGCCATTCTTAGAGCTCCTTGTGTAATCTTTATACTGCCCTTTGTGCAAATATTTACTGATGAATGGAGACATCCCATGGAAAATTGTGAGACCAGCATAGTGAAATAACCACAAGGAGGCAGAATTAAAATCTGATGAGCAACCTGGATTGTCTCTTTCCCCACTGAGTCCTTCAAGTTGCATTCTCAGCAGCATTCTTGTATTACTGAGTGCAATTTTCTACATCTGATAGATAGGTAAAAGTTAAATTGAGTTGTCCCATATCCTATATTACCAGTGAGGATTGAAACCTGTGTCTTTTCCACAGTAGCCACAGTTCAATATAAAACCAGTCAAACATGTCATTTTAATGTAGGGTGATGGATTATGGGTCCTATCAGTGGACAGTGGGAAGAAATTCAGCATCTTTTTCTCTTTTTCTGGGATTTGGAAAATTGGTGCTGCCTGAAATGTCAGGAAGGGAGATGAACCAGTGGGGCAATCTGCTGGGTCTTACTCTCTCCTCCTTGATAACTGGAGGAAATCCAGACATTCACAGTGTTCCCAAAACTTTGCCATTGGGGCAGATGCTGGATTACTTATGGTATGAGAGTGCAGTCTGGTTCTTGGCCATGTTGCAGTAACATGCTGAGGGTCATATGGTCTGTACTCAGGTTTCATACAGAATGTAATCCGTACTTCTGTTTCCTACCTCAGTGCTTTGCCAGCTTGTTAGTTAGCTTCTTCTGCAGCCATTACTGCTGCTTTGGTGGTGGTGTGAGCTGAACCATGAGATCCTCATGTGTTTTTATCATCTTGGCAGACTGACAAAAGTTTCCTTAGGAGTGCGACTGGGAGAAGAGAGTCAGTGATTTTTAACAGTCCATTTCTCAACAAAAAGTGACAACGTGTAATGCCATAAAGGTATATGTACACAGAGGAGGCCAGAGAGGCAGGAGAACTCTGCCAGTGCACTTAGCTTGTCAGACACCGGAAGGCCCCAGTCCAGAAGCAAGATAACTACATGAACCTGAGCTAATGAGCACTGCTGAGAGGCAGGGTATGTTATTTTGGGCATGGTGCCATATTAGCATGACTCTACATCTTCCAGACAGAGGCTTGCAAAGTCTGGTCAGCTCAGCATGTGAGCGGAGTTTGCTTGTGTCTGCCTGCACCTGTCTGCATGGCCTTGCAGAAGAAAAAGCAGCAATTCCCCAATAAATTAGGAAAGACTTTTTGCAAACAATACAGATATAAGAGTACCTGCCAAAAAAAACCCCAAAAAACCACAAAAACTAAAACCAAAAAAACCCCCGTGCTTCAACTGTTGACTCTACTGTCTATCTTGCTGATATACTCTCAGGGCACTTTTGTAGCACCCATTGTTTTTGTTTTCTTATTTCTTCCTATTTTATATTTATATTGAAAGGTGTCTATGAAAGAAACTGTCTCACTGTCTCTGTACAAAAATACAGTGTGATGGCATCCTCATCTGTGTCTCTGACTCCTAAGTACTTGTGTGCGCAGCAGTGATATGGGTGACCTGTATTAAGGCACAATTTGTTTTGTTTTGATTTGATTTGATTTGGGACTAATATAAATGACAATCAGCAGAAGCACAGATCTGCCAGGAAATGGTTTGCACTGTACTCATATTTTCTACTTGTCAGGTGGACAAAGCACCAATATTTTTTATTCTGTGTGGTAGGGAATGCTTGTAAATTGAAACTCCATGTCACTGTTACCTTCTTCACTGCTGAAAGTTCATAGCTTTGGTCACATAGTTAGACCCTGCCTTAAGCCTATGCCCTGCCTTTCTAGCAAACAAATGTGACCTTCACTGTTGCAGACTGTGAGTGCCCCACAGTACAGTATTTATCATGGTGTTGTCTCTAAATGAGGGTCCTCTACACTCAGAACCTAAGTTCTACTTTGAAGAAGATCCTGCAATCAGCATTTTTAGTCCCAAACCTACTGAATCTACTGGTCATTGCTGTGCAATTGCTCTGTGGGTGTTTACAGCAGCTCTGATTTGTGTGTGGATGATGCAGGGTCCATATCATGCAGAGTCCCTATGCATTTATAGGATAATATTGTCAGAGTGTATTTGAAGAGTTTCTGAATTGCTCCAGAAAGCCCTGGTATTTATCCTCACAGCCTTCTTGTTTCCCTGTTGTGAAGGACAAAGGCACAGACAAATTACATACCTTGTGCAAACGTAGAGAACTGTACCAGCACCTTCAAAATCCATTGGTATTTCATACATGAACTGTTAACTCTACAGGTACAGAAAGGAAGATAGTGCAATTCTTCTTCTGACTGATCCAGCAACTCTTTTGCAGGATTACTCCTGAAGTTCTGTTACATGCTCATGTGTCCAGTCTATATACACAAGAGAATGGAAAAAGAATTAAGTCTTGGAAGGAAGCTACGGGGTGCAAAGGATGTTTGGACTGAAGTGTAGGCTATTGTTCCTAGGTTACTGCATACATTTATTTCAAAGAGAAGGTCTCTTCAGAATCAGAAGCAAAGGTGGTTTAGGGATTGCCAGAAGGAATTCTACTTCTGTAGAGATCAGTTCTGATTTCTGTAAATAAGCATGCTCAGGATGATAGTAAATTTTCTTCTGGGCTGCGAGAGTTTTCTGGAAAAAGTCACATTTGGGAGAATCAGAAGTAAAATTCTTCACTCAAAGTTAGACCACTGAATTATCAAAACCCATTATTTCAGTACTATTATCCATATAAAAGGATTTTTCCTCTTTATTTTGCCCTGTACATATATATACCTATCAGTTTTCTCTTTGTGGGACTATGATACCTCAAAGGCAAATCAGAGTCTCCAGTTTCCTCTTCTGACTCTGCAGAAGCATCATCCAGGTCAGGACCTTCAATAGTCACAAGGCCACATGTCTTGTTACAGAGGGACTGAATCCACCACTTTTGAAAAGAGGAGATGATGTTGGCAAGTGGAGGAGCTTCAAAACATGTCCATTATTCCCATCTGTTCAAATAGCAACTCACATGCTTACAAATTGATCATATGCTTTCAGCAAGCTGCGAAAAGGGCTTCATTCTAGGGAACATAAATCTGAATCTCAGACTCAATTTTCTCCTCTGCTACAGATGTCCTGCATGACCTTCAACAAGTGACTCTTCCTGTGCCTCGGTTCCTCATTGTTAAAATGGGCTACTAATAATGCTTCCTAAAACGATGTGTGAGGATAAACAATGACTGTGATATGCTCAGGCATTTGCAAGTAAAGGAGATGGATAAGCATGTCAGATTTTACAGGGAAATTTCTGCCAGAAAAATGTTGACCAGTTCCAGTGAGTGCACGGACAGTGACAGCGTCTGCTGTTTGCCCTGTTCACTGCAGGTCTGTTACTGGCACAACAGCTTATACAGGCATACATAAACATTTCTAACCAAGCAACCTGTGGATCATTTTGAGTCAAGAAAATTTATAGGTAGTCAAAATGTAGTTATAGTACTAGATACCCTGAGACAGATTATCATTTGGAGACCTTCTTTCATTCTCAGTCAACACTTCCTCTCTTTTCCCATCCTCAAAAGCAAACTGATGCTTTAAAAGCCAAAAGAGGGCTTTTATGTGTGCGGTCAAATCCACACAACTGTAAAGATGAAAACAAGAGTCACTTAAGACCTTTATCACCTGCCTGAAATTCCACTGTATTCAGCAGAGCTGCAGCTGGAGATGGATTAGTCTGATCCTAAATGAGAAAAAGATGCAGTTCCTGGCTGCAGGGAGAGATGCAATTTCCCCTTAGATCCTGCCTTTCTGCCTTCTCCAGGAGAAGTTAGAGTTTGCTCTTGGTTTGTGTCGGTGTTTTCACTAGCATGGCAGCCTGCAGTTTTGTTAAAAAATACTCAGAAAATGACTCTGTTAGCAATCCTAGGGACCATTCTTTTAAACAACTGCCATCAGTCTTGCAGACTCAGTCTCAATATCTGCTCAGTTTGAAGTATGCACAGTATTTTGTAATGGGGCCAAAATTTTGGAAGTAACATAAACATATGTTATGTGTCAGCTTTGCTGAATTTAAACCAATGCTGCTAGGTTCAAGAAACTGTGACATGGCAACCTCAGATTTAATAGCACTAGAAGGCCTAAAAATGATTGCTTGTATTTGTCTCGGTTATCCTGCCGCATTGCAGGTCATTCATTCTCTGACAAGAAGTTCCAAAAATTCCAGTGAATGGAGAATGTTGACACATAAAACTCAGTTGCTATTTCTGTAAAATAACTATTACAGTAGCTAACTATATATAGCCAGAAGTAATTGCTTCTGTAAATAAAATACCAGTGAACACATTACAAGATTAAAGAGAAACTTTGAGCTTCCAACACAGTTATTTGCCGACTCCCACCCTTATACACACGATGACTTTGCAGTCATAGCTCTGCTATGCCACAAGACTTAATTTAGGATATGTGTGGCATATTATACTTCCTCGCATTCCTAAATAAAGTGCTCTTCCATTAAAGCTGCTTAGTTCTCATTTTAGCTGGCCACTTCACCCTTCATTAGTGAAGAAAAGTACAGTCATTTCACCAAATATACTGCCATGCAATTATTTGTTAATCTTATGTTATAGTTAGGATTAATACAGGTATAATAGAGGCTTCAGGTTCTCCTGGGCATTTGGATGAATTTTTAGACAATATTAATTTGAAGCTCTCAGTCTTTAAAAATCGTCTCATTCAAATGGCAGTTATAGGTAGTAAAAGTGAGATAAATTGATGGAAGATCAGATCAGAAGTGATATCTCTTAATAAATGTGTCATCAATCTTTGAGAGGGAAGGTGATATTAAATAGCTTGAATACCATGCTGCTCTAGGAAGAGACACCAGTTAAATACTTTGAAGGTAGGCTTACAGTGATCTCTGCCCTTCAGTGAAGAGTTATTGCCCATAAACTGTGGGAGTTTTGCTTACTACTGCTGGTAAAACTAGAAAGCCTGCTGCTCATGATGCCATGATGATTTTTTGCCTTTTCTTTTATATCCCTGTTAAACCTTTTTACAACCTCTGTATTCTTAGTGCTTTTTGCCTAAATTCTTGAACTTGTTTGTTCAGCTAAGAGACGAAACATTTTAGAAGCTTCGTAGCTAGGGATCAGTGTGCCCCAGACCCCAAGGTCCTCTCTAGAACACATTCTGTAAACTAAGCAAGAACTATCCAGGGGAAGGCTCCTTGGGGAGGGGGGCTCACTTGAGCCTCTCATTGGGGAATTTTTGATAGATCAGTAATTACTAAGACCTATAATGTTATACCCGATCTTTTGGGAGTGTGCGTTGTGGTGTGCAGGGAGGTGCAGTTGAACTGGGCATGTACACGTAAGGATCCTTAAAATAAATACCAAGGTAAAATCCCTTTTCCCTTCGAACCATGTTTGACTCTGTATTTTAAGACCAAGAAAAAGTATCACTCACCCTACCTTTTTTGGTAGGGATTTAACAATTTCACAAGTGAGAAGTATAGAGGGCACCTACATAAGAGTTTCAGTCTCTTATTTTTTCTTTCCTAATCTGACTTTTTTTTTATTTAGGCGAAGCTGGTTTTGCACTATCAGCTGCCTTTGGACCTATCAGGAGACCAGTATTCTATCCCTATAAAATACCTTTTGCCGATTTGGTCCTTATTGTCATTTCTATACTGTCATAAGATCTGGGAGCTGCTGCAAGGGAGCAGGATCCCACCAAGCTATAGATAGGAGAAAAGCAGACCAGTATTGTGTGTATTTGTAGGTGTCACAGTAAAGGAGAGCTTTGAGCATGAAGCCCAATGGGCAGATGGGCAAATCCCTTCAGGGAGCTACTAGTCATAAGGACTAAATAGGAAAACCATTTCTGTACTTGAATTAAAACTTAAGAAAGGAGTTTTCCTGCTTCTAAGAGCAGAGAAAGGTGTTGACATCTTGTTAGGAAGGAGCCATTGTAGGCAGTGTGGGGATGGGCTGTGTAGGAGCCTGAAAGTGAAAATCAACAGCATGAGTTTATGCAAACAGGGATAAATTAGAGTAACCAGTATGTTGTTTTAGGCAAAAACCTACACAAATCCTTACAAGATTCTGAATGAACAGGAGCAGTGCTGGAATATATCTGTCATAACTGAAAAAGCAGGCTGCTGCTCCATTGTAACTTGTACAGGCTGTGATTGAAGATTTCACTGCCAAAAAGATCCACAAGACAAACTCTGAAGATAATTCAGAGTAGAAGTTGACACCTATGTTATTAGACCTGACAGTAGTGTGACAAGAAAGCAGATAACAAGAAAGAATCATTATGGGAAACAAAATTGTATTAACTTGTTTGTTTTGTCTCTCTGTATTTTAATACGTTTGCAGCAATTCAGCATTAGCTCCCACAAAAATGCAGATATTTGTGTTCTCAACTTGTTGTCAAACAAAATAACATCAAGTAACAACCCATACTTCAGCAGTGTTGCTCCTGTAACAACAGAAATGGATGTTGTTGATGGGCAATAACCCCGTGTCACTGAAGTATCCCAGTGGTAAGTACACACGACACCAAAGAGCACTCCCACTACTCCCCCTTTGTGTACCTAAGTGGATCTCTTCTACCCGGTTTGAGAAACGCTTTCCTGTAAGGTATCTGTGAAAAACAATGAGCTGGAAAGTTGAAAGAAATAGAAAGATGCAGTTCCCAGTGCTTTGCCCATTAAAGGAGGTACTGAGTAAGTTTCATGTGGAGTTTGGAAGGACCTTCCAGAGAATTAAATAAATTTTTATTTGCCCTCCTAAGAAAGCTTTGGACTGCTGTCTGATGAAGTGGGATAGGAGCAGGTATGTTGAACAGCTGTTTGAAGGACAAATCTAGAGAACATTCCTACCCAGGACAATTCCCAGGAACGTTTACTTTAATCATGCAGTGTAAATGAATCCACTATTTCCCTTCTATTGAGGATGGAGCATTTGTGCCTTTCAACTGCAGTAATTGCACCCTTCCAGCGCAGTAACTTGCTGCTGCTTTGTGTGCCCCACCTTCAGCTGAAGCTGCCTAAACTCACTTATGTCAAATGGAGAACGAGTTCAGAAAAGGTTATATGCACATGTCCTTTTTTAATCTGAAGCACTTTGCTGCAGTTACAGACACATTTTTAATGTGCCCATATGCTTCACTACAAAGCTTCCTGGCTTCTGAACAGCTGTGATAACACTATAGGTTGCCTCCTGAGGTAAATAAGCACTCACCTGCAAAGCTAGGAAAAAAAGCCTCATAAAGGGTATTTCAGACAGCTTGCAATAAATATGTTATCATTCACTTCATGCAATCCACTAATAATCAAGAAAGAGAAGAAAACCATCCGCATTTTATTTTCTACATGGTGATGCACTGTCCTTATGGCAAGAGGCGAGTGGAAACATGTCACAGCTTGCCAACTTCAAACACCTTTGTGAATGCTGTCTCTCATCAGTGGACCCGTATTCCCAAAGTACAGAGTATTAGGTTTCAGTGAAATACCTGAACTGTTCCATTAACGACCTGATGGATGAGGTAAGATTCAGTAGTTTTTACTCAAAGCCAGACTCAAAATATTTGAACTCCCTCTCATTTCTGCTTGTCTGTTCTCATGATAGATATTCACGTGGATCCAATCATCAGATAAGTTTCTGAATCAGCAGAAGACATCTGAGCTCTTTCCAAAAATACAAAATAGAGGTCATTAAAAATAGGTATTTGGATCTCAGGTTATATCTCAGTACAGTGCTGGACCTTTCCAGAGTAAGTACAATGGGAGCTTTGCCACATGATCTTGGCATCATCATCCTTGGAGACCAGAACTGTAATATTTAGACATCTTAGTGCATTTGAAACTGTCAGTTTCTGTCCTTTTAGAGAGAGATGATAAACAAACCTAAATAAGGTTTTCTTGAGGAAAATATCTCATTTTAAACTCAAAACTTTGAAACACTTGGCATTTTTTAGATCACACCAAACTAAAAAGAAAAACCACTCCAAAACAAACTAGGTGTGATGTTACTGTCCTTTGCCATTATTGAAATATTCAGGCATAAAATTGGCTACTGAAATGTCTGAATAAGGTTATGTTATTAATACATACATAACTTAGAAATGTTTGGAATTATATTAGTCAAGCTTTTATATAAAAAAAGATTAGGCAAAACTAGAAGAGTTTCAGTCCGAATGAAGTATTTTGTAATATTACAAATACAATGGCACAAGTTAGGAAAAATATATTAGAATTATAGACTTGATTACTTTGATGATACTGGATAATAGCTCTTTCTGTGATAATAAATAATTGCTGATTGTAAGACCTTATTAGAGTTTCTAAACCAATTGCTAATCCCCCTTTCCTTCCTCTCTCCCTGATGACTCCTTAGTGCAGCTTGCAGCTTTCTCTATTTTGCAGCAAGTGTAAGCTACTTCCATATGTTGGAGGAAGAGGTACATAAAGGAACCACTCCTTTCATTTGTAAGTATGTGTTTATCCTAATAAAAAAAAAGTGGCAACATTTCTCCCCAGGCTAAAGCTAGTGTAAAAAAAACCAGATACAAACTGAAGCATAAAGGCACAAAACAGAAAACTTGTTAGTTTGAAAAGGATACAAAGATATGTTAATGTCAGTATAAACAAACAGATCAAAACAAATAATGGGGGAAAACAAAACTGAAGCAATTATGCACTGCGTGATGTGAATAAATAAAAAATATATACTATATAAATATAAGAAATAACTAATATTATATATATTATAAATAAACAAAATATATACTTTTAATAATTTATTTTATGAAGAATGAAGGCATGGGACTGCAATATCTACAAAAATAGTAGAGCTGTTCATAAGCAGAAACATAATTTTTTTCCTCTATGCTGCTTTTTTAAGCATCATATCTAGACCTCTAGATGCAACAGATTCCTTTCACTTTGCCTTGGGATGGGTGAAGAATACTGGATTCCCCAGACTCAGAATGTTAAAACCACGGATATTGAAGATCTCCCAAGGGACTCCTTCAGTTATGTTAATATTAGAGATGGGAAACAGTTTTCATGAAAAATACTTCAGAAAAATACAGTGTCCTTAATTATGACATATCTCTTCACCACACTACTTTGACAGCTATGATCTAAACAAACAAAAAACCCCAAAATGGTTTTATTAGTATTTTATATTTTTTCAAAGAAACACTGTAACTAATCTAATTTAAACTTCTTAATTAACTACCTCAGAAAAAAAATCAGTTATAACTTGTTCTATCTTGGATTAGCTAAGAGCCAGCAGCCCTACATTTGATTCCTTTGGATCAGTTACATATTTGACTTTACAAGAGCAGCATTAGGGCAAGTATACCTCTATTAGTTAATTTAAATTCACATAACAAGAAGTAACTGACATAATCATATGAGATTTAGATGAAGGCAACCATTTCTCATACATTTCTTTTAGAGTGTCTGCTTTCCTTAAAAAAACCAACAAAACAAAAACAAAACAACAACCAAACAAATTGACCATCATATTAAAACTTCAAATTCCATGACAGATTATTTTCAGTTGAGACCTAGACTGGTTTCAGATACTGAAAATTTGTAGTCTGTAGTACTTTCTTTTTGCCCCCAAGTACCTGATATGTCTAAAAGCAGAAATGTTTATGATAGAGGGTATCTTTTAAAAGTTATTTGCTAAACATAGATTTTTCTTTCCTTTATAGAATAGCCATCACATCCTAAAATGAAACTATTAAAGTGAAGAGAGTGCTTTGAGGATAGACACGTGAAAGTTTTGTAGATAGCTATGAGGTTACAGAGGTATAATTACTAATTAAGTTGCACTAACTCAGACGTGTAGTGCTTTGCTCAGACTCAGAAATTCCCTATTACCTGTATGTAATGGGAGTGGATCATGCCCTGTCTTGCTGCAAGTATTCTGTTTCACGGAATCACATCTATTGTTTTCTGCCTCTCTTGTGCTGTGGTAGAGCAAAGTGGGATTACACTGAATGAAGACATTCTTTGGATTATTAAGAGCTTCTAAAATCCAGAATAGAAAACACTAAGAAAAAGAGATTAAGGTTTTAGCTGGACATATGGTGAGGTGAGTATGTTTGGGGCATGTCAATGCAGAAGAAAAATTGAATGCGACATACTTAAAACCACACCCACAAACATAAAAAGGGGAAAGAAAAGTAAAATAAACTGTTGAGGAGTAATTATGACCTGCTATTCCTTTGTGTCTTTATTCTGTTTGTGAACTCCAAAGTCATGAGTCACGGCAGTTTAGTGGTCAACTGTTCTCTATTCTGTGTTTGCCAGTAGAGGCCCATTAACAGGTCGTGGAAAAAGCCACCTCAGTCAGTCCACACCTCAAAGGTTTCACCCAGCACTGACGCCCCTCCTTCCCTTATGAGAAGTATGTTAGAGCAACAATCATTGCTGTCCATGGCTTTTTAAAGTTGAAACTGCCACCTATACTAGAAAATGAAACTAGGCTTTAGCAACTTCCAGGACATGAATATAAATACTTGTGAACCTATGGACTACATTTTAGCTCTCCAAAGACATGCGCAGGAGTAAGTCTGCCAAAGAGTCCTGAATCCTGACAATTCAAATTGTATACTGTTATGCACATACACATCGGTCTTTTTAGGCTTTGGCCTTCATTGTAACTTATTAATGAAGCCAGTAAAAAATACAGCTCAGCATATCCTACATGTCCTGAGTGACAGCACTCCAGTACTGTAAATCATTACATCACATCTTTATTCTGCCTTTATTTATCCATTTTACAAAGTTTCACTTCTTGAATACTACCATGGGAAAAGGCTGGAGGAAGGCTGTGAGAATAACAACATACTGGTTTTATTAATGACTCTTTTAATGACTTTATATGTGAGTTTAAGCAGGTGATTAGGACTAAATTCTGAAAATTGTCCACTTAACTTGAGATACCTAAAATGTCTCTAGTCAGATATTTTACAATTAAAGCACTCAAAATTCAGAGTGCTTCCAAAATGCAGCCCTTTACTCACAGTCTTTCTCACTCCCCTGTGTTGTAAAGCAGTGAGACTACCTACTTCTGAAAAGCTGATTCTTTTTACATTTCATTGATACTACTGAACTGACAGTGGCAGTGTGCATAATTGAAAATCATCAAGAAAATTAACAGAAGCTGGTAACGATAGTTACACCTAGGGCACACATCACTCCACTGCAACTGATCAGCTGTGAAAGGAGTTTGCCTTGGAATGTCACACATATTAGTGACAGATGCTCCAAATCCTGCACAGGGTTCAGGGTAAGACAGTAGGACAAATGCTAGCAATGCTTTAATAAAGTGCATACACACTGCCATTATTCTCTGGAAACATCACTATATCTCCTGATGGCTAGGCATGCAAATATCAAGCTGCCCAGACTTGGAACCTCCCTTATTTTTTCAAATTTCTTCTGGTGTACTCACACCAAACAGATCAGCAGAACAGCAAACCATTCTAGCCTGTTCTTCTGGTATGCTGTATCCTGCCATGTGTTGTACGGCTTGCACTCCTGTAGTGTACGAGAAAGCAGAGAATCAATTCCATATCCTGGAGGCAAGCACACTCAGATCCTTTCACAGTTTTTTTCAGGGAAGTTCACCTCAAATTAAGAACAGTTTTTAAAAGCAACACCACTTCGGTACCCTATGGAAGAAATAAAACTGGGAAAAGCCAAGAGAAGTATGGATAATTGCCAGCTGACCCCAACATACATTGGGTGTCCAGCCTCAGGGGGCTGTAACAACCCAAGGGCCAGCTTTTCTATCATGAAAGGAATCACATTTAGCACTAGATTATGTTTGCTCTTTGCCTGCAATTGTGTAGCTGGTACACAATTAGACTCGTCCTTTTCCTTATTTACTGTGCATGGTTGGTTTGGTTTTTTTCGATACAATACAAAATCATTCATTCAAGCAGCAAATACACGATGGGCTTTTCTTCTGTGTGCTGCTCAAGAAAGCAACAGCCTGGAAAGGCATGACTGACCTTCGTGTTCCTGTCCTCTTCTAGTCTTGATGCAGAGAGTGAACTGTACTCTTAGAAAACTTATCTTCCAAGGCCCACCCTGTGTGCATGGAGAGGCTGATCTAGGGCAGAGGGTTGTCTCTTGAATCCTGATCCATTCCAGAATTCTCTCCTTGTCACTCTGTACCAAAATTACTTCCAGCAATGACAATCTAATCACTGAGTTTGAATAACAACAGACTCCTAATATAGTCCTGAGCAATGCCAGGTAACCTCAAGTTTCCCTGCCACAGAAACCTGTTTGTAAATTCTCAATACAAGGGCTGATAAACCAGGAACAGATCAGAGCTCGGTTTTACCCTTCAGAAGCTTTTCCAGCAATTCATTGTATAGAATAGCAACAATCCTGCAGATGGCAAACCCACAGTAAATGCTGTCAGCATACTCATGTGAAGGTTGAGAGGACATATGTAGGAGACGAAATGGAAGCCTATTTTTATATTTGGGGTACATATCCAGTATAGAAGTTCCACTATATTTTACCAGAAAGATGTACAGTGCTAAAACTTTTTATATCAATTTCAAAACTCATCCACAAGCAATAAAGTAATAACACCCCCTCCCACAATGGTGAGAGTCCTTGGCACAGCTATGTTTGTCTGAGATCATACTGCTCTACAGCCTTGCCTGAGCCAGAAATCTCTAGCCTAGAAGTGACCTAAGCATATGTTCTGCAACTGGAGGTATGTTTTTGTAGCATGTGCAGATATACTTGAGCTGGCTGTGATCTATCTAGCTCAGATAAGAACTGCTGGGAAGGTATGATATCATGAGGTTCAGTCTTGGCCAGCAAACCAGGTGCATAGCTGAGAACAGGCTGGCTGGTAGATACTGCACTGAAGTCACCATGTCACTGTGTCCGCCAGAACCATGTACCTTAAAGTGACAAATCCATGTAGATGTACCCTGAGAGATTTACTCCTAGTGAAAGCTAACACACGGAGCTAGTGTTTAGTATGTTCTTTTAAAAGAGGTTGGGAAGACTACCAAAAGTATAATTATACTAGAGAAAGAGTCAGAGACCTGATTAATCACACATTGACAGGATCCCTTATGCTGAGACATTTCACAGGGAACATTGGGAGTACCTTAAGTAACTTCCTCAGGTACATACTTTGCGCGTGAAGAATAAATTAGTAGGAAATTGGCTGGATACAAAGGAAACCTTGGAATGGAGTTGGAGGCTGGACCAAGCTCACTGAGACTGGTCTTTTTCTTTATTTTTAGAAAAGATGAATTAGCTCTTGGTATACCCTAAAGATCATTTGCAGCATGACAGGAATGAAAATACTCTTGAGGATGCTTTTTTCATAACCATACCTCCAAAATTAGATACTAAATAATAATTTGACTTTCAAAGATAGTCAGCATTTGACAGCAATCTTTGATTTCTTGCCAGGAAGGGACTGATTCCACTAACACCCAACTATTGCACTTGCATAAGCATAACCATTAAGTTCAAAGGAATTCAGTGGATATACTCATACTAGTGAATATCTTCACATGCTTGGAATATGTTCTTGTCCAGAGTGGATTCAAAGTTCCTTAGTTTTCACAGGGCCTGTAATGAGGGGTCTGGCTTTTATTTCATTTTTTACATAAAGGTGTTTCTGAAAATCTCTCCTGCATTCAAGCTGGATTTTATTCCTTGTCTATCTGCTTAGTATAACTTTAAGACATGATTTTATTTTTATTTATTTATTTTTAAAAATAGAACAACACAAAATTGCCGCTCCTTCTTTCATATTGCTGAGCTTGGAAAAACCTGAAAATTTGCTGACTTTTCTCCAATGCTTGAACAGTTTTTCAGGACTAATGGGACTATAAAAAAAATAAATCCTCTAAAAAATGCAGTCAAACTATCTATCAATCTTGAGCAAGAACACCTCAAACCCAGTTGCAATTGTGGCTGCAAGAGTAGAATGAAGTCTAACGCAACTCCTGGCAGGACTTTACATCCTCTTTCCACCAGATAGTGCTGTTTCTCCATGGAGCTCTTGAGGATGCACAGGCCAG
The DNA here is from genome assembly GCF_000691975.1 of Corvus brachyrhynchos. Lineage (NCBI taxonomy): Eukaryota > Metazoa > Chordata > Aves > Passeriformes > Corvidae > Corvus > Corvus brachyrhynchos. Next base: position 4,320,073 of record NW_008240122.1, read on the forward strand.
GGAAAGGTCAGGGGCTGTCTGAGATTACTACGGCTCACTCGTCCCTCCTTGCCGCTGCCACCGCCACGACCTCAAACAGGGCAGGCGCAGCCTAAAAGTGATTTGCGGGAGTAAAACCGTGCCTTGGGAGGCCGCTGTCTGCAGATGACTGCGTGCTGGCGGTACCATTGCTGCTATTCCTTATCAGTTTGATGTAGCCTCTTTCCTAAAGTAAGAATGGAAACAGAAGTTGATGCAATTAACCTGGGTTTTTATGATCTCTCGGGGGTCTTTTCCTTACAGCTTTACAGGACAGTCTGACAGGGCAGTTGTCTGTCAAGTAAGTGAGTCGACATTAATGAAAATCAAACGCCAGCATGCAGATGATCCTGCAGTCGAGCAGCACACACCGGGAGCAGCCCTGACACAAAGGCTGTTTGCTCTCAGAGTGCTGAACAGAGGGGCTTCTACCAGCAAAGGTTACTTCTGGAGAGCAGACAGATCTCCTTAACCAGTCCTGAGTCTAGGTACCCTGTAGACCCTCTGTGTCTTTTTAAAAAAAACACAGATGGGAAAAATAGCTAAAACGTAATTAAACTTCAGGCCATGGTTTACTACACTGCTGCAGGCTTTGCAACAGAGTACAGAAATGCATCTGGAATACTTCTTGCTGCCCTTCTGCAGGAGAAATACTGCAAATGCTGTATCTTCCTCTCCAGACCTCCCTGTGCAAAATAGGATAGCTTTTGCTCTTAAAGAACCAAATCCTTCCATATGCACAGGAAGAGAACAGAAAAAAAATTCAAGCAAACAAATATTTAAAAACTTTTCAAGTGGTAAATGGTACTTACAGTTGGCATGTTCTTTTCTGTCTATTACTTAGAGTTCTGGAGACCACTGAGCCAAGTTTTTAGACGAACTTCCAAGAAGCACTGTAATGTTGGTCCATGTACCTGAGTTACTGGTTTTAAGAATACTGTTCCAGGGTACTTTGGTTAAGTTAAGAACTGCTTCATGATAGAAGTTCAGTCTTGACATAGATGTGCTTTTCTGAAATATAATTTTAAAAACCCCAAATCTAAAAATAAATTAAAACTGTGCAAGATATTTGTATTTTCCTAAACAGTGTAAGGCTGGAGCTGTCTGATCCTCAATGAGCTTGTAAATCCTTATTCATGCGGGCAGACATTTGTTCTTTGAAAAAATGATTTATGAAACCAAACCTTAGGTAGCTTCAGTGCATGGAAAAAGGGACATGGCTCAAATGAGGGATCAGGGCCTAGCTAGGTATGTAGTAGATTGTACATGTAATTAGCCAAATATAAGGTCTATTTATATTATTTTGTATGCTGTGCTAATATTGTCTGTATTTATTCAGACTTTCGTAATATACATATAATCTCAGAGACATGCTAGGTCATTAAACTCACCATGGAGACTCTGTTTACTTACCTTGGGCATACAGAATACATACAGTTGCAGTTCTCTAAAAATAAACAGAAAAAAAATTAAAGAGTGTATCAGTTTGGCTTTCATGTTTTCCAATAAGTATCTAAGGAAATGGAGCATACTGTTTACATTGTCCTTATTGAGAAAGAACACAAAGACATCCAGACGAAAGATTTAATTACAGCATTCTGTCTGACACCCTAAATGTAAGACCATATAGCTTAATATATAGTACTATATGCATCAGGTAGTGAATGGGGCTGGGAGGAAAGGAGCAGGTTCTTCTTGCCTTTCTGGTGAGGCCTGCGAGTACGGTCCTTTTCAAAAGTAACATGATAGATGTATCACAGCTGCTGGGAGCCCAGGAAAGGCTGAATTGTGAAGGAAGACATTTCCCATAATTGGCTCCATACCACAGCTTTGTATCAAACGATTCTGCTTGGAGATTGTCAAGATGATAATGAACATGGAGATTTTACTGTACTTCTATTTTGACTAGTAGACTAAGTGGCAACAGGCACCAGAAAGTCTGTCTTCCATTAACATGAATGCTCTCGTGACCCATTGGCTTCATTAGTACCGTATCTCCTATCTGGAAACTGCTCTGGAAGCACAGATACTGGAGCTGTTTCATTAGCTCCAAATATAACACCTGCCTCCTGAGCCATTATCTGCAGAAATCCATAATTATCTGTTCTTTCCTCTCCAGTCAGGAATATCAGGTCCAGATCAAGGACTGGGTGCTCATCTTTTATGTCCTTATTCAACTGGATCCAGACAATCGAGCTTCTTTCTACTTTGGCTGATTCTTCGAAGCACAGCAGCCACCCTCCTGAGTGCCAGGACTGCTTCTTTTTCTCTTGTGATATTACAGTGAACTCAAATCCCATCAAAGGCCGAAGTCCATCCATTTCCTGGTGACTTTCTCACACAAGCACACACACAAAAAGGCAAAATCGGTAGCTAAAAATAATTAAGGCAGTAATAATTTTCACTATGGGAAACCATTCTGATCCTGAGTACGTTTGTTCTGAGGAGGAAAAAGTCAGGCTTCTTGTAGTTTCACGGGTGTTTCATACGGTATTTGGTACCACGGTGATGAAAAATGACTGAAATCTTTCATGACGTGCGGATAACGTTCAAGAACAAAGTATGCACACCCTTTTACCCTTTCAGAAGGTTTTTGGTTTTTTTCTTTTTTCCCTTTTCAGTCCGCTT